>NW_005871053.1:11102560-11124068 GCF_000147115.1 Myotis lucifugus
CGCGCGCGCGCGCACACACACACACACACACACACACACACACACACACACACACACTGACTTGGGTTTGCAGAGAGCTCCACTCTAGGAGATAGTGAACCAGATGTACACTGTTCTCACAGGGATTGCAGGTCAGTTTCAAACCATCCCAGACTCTATAGTTAGATTAAAGTGGTCCTAATTTATTCAAGGCCCCAGCAAATATTGCTGTTTTATGAATGAAGGGAATATTATGCTGGGCCTCAAATTATTTTTTAAACAATTTTGCAAATATAATTTCCAGCATGCAATAAATAATAATCAAGAGAGTAAGAAAACATGAATGAAAACCACATCATAGCAAAACTGCTAGAAACCAAAGAAAGAGTAAACATTAAAAGCAGTCAGGAAAAAAGACAGGTTACCTTCAAAGGCACCACAATTTGGCTTACAGCTGACTTTTCAATAGATAAATAGATACAATGAGAACCAGAAGGTAATAAAGTGCTATCTTTAGAGTTCTAAGAGAAAATAACTGCCAATATAGAATTCTACACTCATCAAAGATATCCTTTAAGAATTAATGGGAAATAAAGACATTTTTAGGTAGCCGAAACCGGTTTGGCTCAGTGGATAGAGCGTCGGCCTGCGGACTGAAAGGTCCCAGGTTCGATCCCGGTCAAGGGCATGTACCTGGGTTGCGGGCACATCCCCAGTAGGAGATGTGCAGGAGGCAGCTGATTGATGTTTCTAACTCTCTATCTCTCTCCCTTCCTCTCTGTAAAAAATCAATAAAACATATTTAAAAAAAAAGACATTTTTAGGTAAACAAAAACTTATAGCAGTAAACTCACACTAAAGAAAACACTAAAGAGTGCTTATTAGGCAGAAGAAAACAGATCCCAGAATAGAAGGACAGATGATGTGGGAAGAAATGAAGAGCAATGAAAACAATAATAAGTGTCTAGTGGGATATAAAATATATTCAAATTAAAATATACCACAGGAGTGGCAATATAATCAAGAGGAATATATAAGATAGATAGAGATTGTTTTAAGGTCCCTGAATTCCTGCATTTCCTGAGAATAGGGTATAAATACCAAGTAATATCAGATTTTGATAAGTCAAGGGTGCGTATTATAATTTCTTGGATAGCCATAAGAGAAGAATAAAAGTGTTTATATACCTAATAATATAGCCTTAAAAGTTATAAAGAAAAAATTGACAAAACTAAAGGAAGAAATATGAAAATTCATAGTGATAGTAGGAAATTTTAACATACTTCTCTTAACTAATAGAAAAAGCAATAAAAAAATTATTAAGTATGGGGAAGATGACAATGATCACACTTGATCTACTGTGCATATGGAGAAGACCGCAGAATACACCTATTTTTAGATATATATGAAATATTTATAAAAGTTTTATTTAAAAAATTATATGCTGGGCCATAAAGTCTCAATAAATATTCAAGTCTTGAAACCATACTGAATTTGTTCTCTGGCCATACACAGTTAAGCTAGAACTCAACAACAACAACAAAAAAAATCCTGTACATTTAGAAATTAATAAATAAACTTCTGAAAAACTCAGGGGTCAAAAAAAGGAATCATAATGGATATTTGAAAACCTTTAAAACTGAATAGAAATGCTGTATGTTGCTGCTAATTCCATACTTGCAGGAAAAATTATAGCTTAAATGAATATATTAGAAAGGAGAGATTAAAATCCAAAAAATGTGTAAGAACCAACCCCCCCACCCCCCAGCAAATTATGCCAAAGAAAGAATAAGTATCAGAGCAAAAGTTAATGAAATTGGGAACAAATAGGTAATGAAAAAGATGAACAAAATCAAAAGTTTTTTCCCTTAAAAGACTAATAAAATTGACAAATTTGGTATGACTAGTCAAGGCAAAAGACAGAAAACACAAATTATTATTTTCATCATAAATGAAAAAGGGGCCCGGGTGGCATGGCTCAGTGGCTGAGTGTCGACCTATGAACTAGGAGGTCAAGGTTTGATTCCCTGTCAGGGCATATGCCCAGGTTGTGGCTCGATCCCGAATGTGGGGCATGTAGGAGGCAGCTGATCAATGATTCTCTCTCATCATTGATGTTTCTATCTCTCTTTCTCCCTTCCTCTCTGAAATCAATAAAAATATATTTCAAAAAATGAAATGAAAAAGGGGCTTTATTATAGATTCTATAATATTAAAAATATATTAAGAATGATTTTGAACAATTCTAACCAAATTTCAAAATGTCAAAGAAATCGACAAATTTCTAGAAAAATAAATCCTACCAAAATTGACACAGAAAGAAATAGATAATATAAATAGCCATAAGTTATTAAAGAAATTTAATCCATAATTAAAACTTTATCTCATAAAAAACTGCAGGCACAAATAGCTTTCCTAGTGAATTTTAAAAAATTAAGAAAGAATGAATGTATTATGAGAATCAAAAATTTACATGCTTTTTATTTCTCATAATTTCAACATGAACATAGATATATATATTTTAAATTACTAAATAAAATGCAGCAATATGTTAAAGGATAAGACAACATGATAGAGTTGTATGTATTGCAAGAATGCAAGGTTAGTTTCACATTAGAAAACAGATGTAACTCATTACATTAACAAAATAAAGGAAAAAAATAAGTTACTGAAATATATAAAAACTAAGTATTTGATAAAATCAAATATCTCCTTGTAAGGGAATAAAACCCTCTTAGGAATAGAAAGGAAACAGCAAATATCATAATTAATAGTGAAATACTAAAGATTTTCCTTTTGAGATTGGAGAAAAGGGCAAGGATTCCACTATTAACCCTCCTAATCAACCTTGTACTGGAAATCTTAACCAGGTCAGTGTGGCAGATTGATCACAAAAATTATTCTAATTCGCCATCTCTCCTTGTATCCATTCCCTCTGCAATGTAATTGACCTTGTAGCATCTCCCATCAAGAGATGGATTCTATTAACCTACCTCTTGAATCTGGGCTGGCCTTATGTTTCACTTTGGATAAAAGAATGTATTGAAATTGATAACATGCTAGAGCTGAGCTTCAACAGATCCCCCCTCCCCTTCCCAACCCCCTTTTGGGAAATTCTGTCACTATAACTTGTGGATAATAGTAAATTGGAGGATAAGACCATGTCAAAAAGTACTAAGTTAACTCAGCTGTCCCTGCTGTGGCTCTAGATATGTGAGGAACCCAGCCAACATCAGCAAAGCTGCTTAGCTGACCTGTAGCCAATTGCAGATGCACAAGTGAGCCTTGGCAAAACTAGTTTAAATCAGGAAAAATACTTAGCTGATCCATAGACTTGTGAGAAATATGTGGTTGATTTGATGTGCAATAGCTAATTTATACAGGTATTATGTCAAGAAAAAGCAAAGTAGAAATATTAAAAAGGAAGAAAAAGTCTATAGTTATTCGCAGAGGTTATAATTGTGTATGTAGGAAATCCAAAAATATCTACAGATATATTATTGAAATTAATGAGTAAATTTAGCACAGTTGATAGATCTCGAATGCAAAACGTCAATTCCATTTCTATGTAACAACAATGTCTTAATCTGTTCAGGCTGCTATAATAGAATACCATGGCCTAGGTCAGTGGTCGGCAAACTCATTAGTCAACAGGGTTAAATATCAACAGTATAACGATTTAAATTTCTTTTTTTAAAAAAATATATTTTATTGATTTTTTACAGAGAGGTAGGGAGAGGGATAGAGAGTTAGAAACATCGATCAGCTGCCTCCTGCACACCTCCTACTGGGGATGTGCCCGCAACCAAGGTACATGCCCTTGACTGGAATCGAACCCGGGACCCTTGAGTCGGCAGGCCGACGCTCTATCCACTGAGCCAAACCGGTTAGGGCTGAAATTTCTTTTGAGAGCCAAATTTTTTAAACTTAAACTATATAGGTGGGTACATTGTTATTAACTTAATCAGGGTACTCCTAAGCTGGCCTTTGCTAAAAATGTCCTCAATCTAATTGAGGTACGTTCACTGAGGTTGACCCGTTCCAACTCTCCCATCCACACTCGTCTTGTATACTTGTTTCGTCTATCTTCTTTCGTTCATCCTCTCTATATGTCCAAACCATCTCAACATACCTTTCTCAATCCTCGACACTACATCTTCTTTCACTCCACAACGTTCCCTAAAATTAACTTAATAAACTTTACTTAAAGTTTTAAGTCTTAGTTAAACTATAGGTACGTTGAATAAAACTTGTATCATATTTAATAATGATATTATTTATTGATAAAATTAAATTCCTTACAATTTACCTTACAATATCCATAAAATTAAATCATGACAATGACTGGCTCAGGCCAAAAACTGACTTCTGCGCATAGGCCACAAAGTTTCAATCGCACTGTACGTGCGTGTCCGCATGTGGTATTTTGTGGAAGAGCCACACTCAAGGGGCCAAAGAGCCGCATGTGGCTTGCGAGCCGCGGTTTGCCGACCACTGTCCTAGGTGATTTAAACAACAGAAGTTTAAGAATAAGGTGCCGGCAGATTCTGTGTCTGATGAGAGCCTGCTTCCCAGTACATAGATAGCCATCTTTTTACTGTGTCCTCATATGGTGGAAGAGGCAAGTAAATCTTTGGAGTCTCTACTATAAGGGCACTAATCCCACTCATGAGGGCTTCACCCTCATGATCTAATCACCCTCTAAGGCAGTGGTTCTCACCCTCTAAGGCAGTGATTCTCAACCTTCTGGCCCTTTAAATACAGTTCCTCATGTTGTGACCCAACCATAAAATTATTTTCGTTGCTACTTCATAACTGTAATGTTGCTACTGTTATGAATCGTAATGTAAATATCTGATATGCAGGATGGTCTTAGGCGACCCCTGTGAAAGGGTTGTTCGACCGCCAAAGGGGTCGCGACCCACAGGTTGAGAACCGCTGCAAGGGCATATGAATTTTGAGGGAACACAAACATTTAGTCTATAACAGGCAACAAATAGAAAATAAAAATTTAAAATCCTTTAAATGATATCAAATTATACATGGTTCATAGGAATAAAACCAACAAAATATGGATAAGATTTCTTACATAAAATTATAAATCATTCTTTAAAGAAGAGAAGGAATTACTAACTAAATAGAAGGATATACCATGTTCATGGATTGAAAACTTCAATACTGTAAACATGAAATTGATTCCAAACTGACGTATAGACTCAAGATAATTAAATAAAAACCCTAACAGTTTTTCCCCCCCAAAATTGATTATTTGCTTCTGTAATATGCAAGGTGTCTAGATTAATCAAGGGTCTCTTGGAGAAGAAAAAAGTATTGAAAACCTTGCTCTGCCATATACCAAGGCCTATTATAAAGGTACAGTATTTAAGAAAAGGATAAAAAATAGAACAGAATAGAGAATACAGAAACAGACTCATGAACACTTGATTTATGTAAATGATAGTATTTTAGAGCAGTAGGAAAAGGATGGTCTTTTCATTAAACGGGGCAGAGGCAGTTGAATATCCATTATAGCAAACATGAAAATTTACCCCTACTGCATACCATTTGCAAATTCAATTTTGGGTGATTTAAAGATCTAAATGTGAAAGGCAAAATAATAATGCTTCCAGAAAATACTAAAGGCAAATGTCTTTATGATCCGTGCAGTCCAAGACTACTTAAACAGGCCATAAAAAAAGCACCTATCAAAAATGAAAAGATTGGTAAGTTGTACTATTTTAAAATTACACTTTTTTTTGTTTGTTAATCCTCACCCTAGGATATTTTTCCATTGATTTTCACAGAGAGTGGAAAGGAGGGGGAGAGACAGAGGGAGAGAAACATCAATTTGAGAGAGGCACATCAATTGGTTGCCTCCCACACGTCCCCAACCAGGGCTAGAGATCGAGCCTGCAACTGAGGTACGTGCCCTTGACTGGGAATCGAAATTGGGACCCTTCAGTCCACAATGGATGCTCCACTGAGCCAAACCACCTAGGGCAAATTACACTTTTTTTCCCCCACCAAAGGGCACTTTAAGAGAATGAAAGGACAAGCAACCTAGTGGAGAAAATATTTGCAACATATACAACTAGCATTTTTTCAAATTAAAAAAAAAGGTTAAAATAGGCATGTAACCAAAAAATATCTAAAATGGTCACTAGACACATAAAAATGTGCTCAATATCATTATTAATTGGTGATATGTGAGCTATAATTTCAATGAGATTCTACTATATACCCATCAGACTGCCCAAATGAAGAAAACTGATGATAGTAAGAATTGGTGAGAAGGTAGACCAATGAAAGCTTTCTTATACCTCTGGCAGGATTGTAAATTGCTACAATCACTCAGGAAAACAATTTGGCATTACATACTAAAGTGAAGATACGTTTACCTTAGAACCCTGCAATTCTAATCCTAGATAGATAGTCAACAGAAATGCATACAAATATACACTAAGACATATATAACAATGTTGGTAGTAGCAACTTCTAAAATAGCCCCAAATTGCAAACAATTCATATTTATATATCAAAAGTAGAATGGGTAAATCAGTTATGGCATATTCATATACTGAAATCATGAAAATGAATAAACTACATCTACATTCCACAACTAGATGAAACTAACAATTATAACATTAAATAAAAAACAACAAGATCGCCAAAATGACCTACTATATGATTCCATTTATATAAAGTTCCCAAAACCTAGCTATAAAAAAATCTAACTATAGAGTTTAGGGATCATGTAAGTGATAAAACTATAAAGAAAATCACAGAAGTGTTTATCATAAAAGTCATGGGAGTGCTTATCTATGGGGAGGTGGCTGGAGGTAGTAGTGATTGGGAAGGGACATGAGGGAGACTTCCAGGGTGCTGACAATCTTCTACTCTTGACTGTACGAGTGGTCACATAGATATTCACTTTCTGATAACTTACTGAGCTGAGTCTTTTAATTTGTACTCTTTTCTATATATGTAATTATATTTTAAAATAAAGTTTTAAAAAGTGGATGGAGGCATACTAGTATATGCAGATGAACTAAAATGGAAGAAGAAACAGCAGCTCAGAACATGAACACCAGAAGTTTATAGTAAAGTTTTAAAAAACTGTTCTATCCTCAGAATTTTTTCTGTTTTGTCCCAGGCCCATTATTCTAGTCACTTGACATTATCTTTCAGCCTATTGGTTTTTTCACGTAAGGCAGCCTCATAGAAATACTATTAAAGTCAATGGCACAAAATTAGGTGTTTAATTATATAATTTAAAGTTCAAAAAGCAATCAACAAAAATTTAAACATAAAATTGTAAGCACTGGAAGAAGTTAAGAGAGAGGAGAGAGGAATTAAGATAAAACGCACATCTTTCATAAAAAGAGTAGATATTGCCTAAAATAATAAATCAAGAACATAGAAGCAAATTATTCAGAGACATGTTGGAAGTCATTAAAATAATTAAAATGAAAAATAATAAAAAAAGGTTGCTTCTCAGGATAGGGACTAAAGTAGGGGCATAGAGAAGACTGTTTTCCACTATAAACTCTCTGTACTATTTTATTTTGGTTTTGTTTTTGCTATGTGCTTATTAAAATTAATAAGACATATATGAGATTCCAGCTTACATCATTCTCATCAATTCCTTTTAAGAGTTGCTTTTTGAGTTTGTGGCACTATAACTAGCTCAAGAATAATATCTAGAGTCTGTCTTATCTATGCTGTAGCTGATGGTGAACACTATTTCTAATGCATTGCTAGGAGTTATTGCTGTGGCAATAAGTAATTATTACAGAGCTTCTGAATTATGATTTTTACTAGAGGCCCAATGCACAAAATTCGTGCACGGGTGGGGTCCCTAGGCCTGGCTGGCAATCAGGGCCGATTGGGGCCTTCTGGCTGCTGGCTGGGGCCTTCCTTCATTCCATGCTGCCCCCTGGTGGTCAGCACACATCATAGTGAGCAAGCAAACTCCCGGTCTCCTGGTCGAACTCCCAAGGGGACACTGCATATTAGCCTTTTACATATATAGATAATAACTTCTATTTCCTTTTAAAATTTACTTATAGATATATTTTATTTTATTTTTTATAGATATATTTTAATTAGAAATAAGGCAGGTATACAATTATGTTGTACATGGACTAGTGGGAAGTTATGAATATTTCTATTCAACAGATTGAAAAGCAGCTAATATTATCAAATTAAAAGTAGACAAATCAATGATAAAAGTGAAATTTCCAAAAATACTTATATTAATAATAATGCTAAAAATCTATATATTATTTTTAAACAATAAAATGATGTTCATTTGTGTTTCTTCTTCTCTACTTACATGCCTTAACAACATTACCTTTGGGGTGAAGGTCTGGAAAAACAATTGACTCAGTTTTTAAAAAGTAAAGTTTGACTATTGAATAATTGGCTCTTTCTTTTTCTTGTAAAATTACAAATTTCTGAGATCTTTAAATGCCTCATTTCATTATTAATGTTTGTAAAATGCATATTAAAACTCTTCCCTTTAAAATTCTGAAAAGTTCTTTTTCCTATTTCCTCAAGTTTATTTTTCTCAAAATCTGAGTACTCCCATGTGTACTATCTGCCACGTAAAAAAAAATTAAGAATATTTGTTCTAGGGAAAGGGTCTTGTAGGTTTTTTACATCACTCAGAAATCTCACATATTGTTTTGCATGTTGAATCATATTGAGATTATAATGTATAATATAACATCATTACAACAAGACTAGCCCAACCTTGAATGAAAAATCAGAACTTACGGATAATAAAAGTGATTAATCACATATAACATATAATTGAAAGTAACTTTTCTATCAGATATGTTTGTATAACTAGGTCTCTCCACTCAGTCAAGGGTGGGCATTAACTGGATGTCCACTCTGTGCCAGCCACTGTATGAGATCTGTGCACGCAGAGATGAAGAGAGAAGATGATTCCTGCAGACAGCCGACCAGAGAGTGGACAGTTACAAAACCACGTGACATGGTCTCTGACAGGTCCAAAGATTCTTTCCAATGCACTCCTTTCTTTTATTGCTAAAATGATGGGGGTGTCTTGATAAGGTGAAGTAAAGAGGCAAAGACTTTATTGTCCTAATAACTAGCAAGAGAGGAGTTCATTTGCCTTATAGGAAGAATCTAAAAAATTTAGAGCTCTCTCCCTAAATACACAAAAAATTATACAGGCCTAGGAGTCCTTGGTATACTCTTCCAGCATGGAGACCCTCAGAAATGGAACCCTGCCCCTGGGGAGAGGCGGGCAGGGTAGAAAGACCAGCAAAGGGGAAGGGATGCTGTGGAGAGGCGAGGAGGAAAGGAACCTCTGGATTTTCACAGGGGCAGATTCTGCATGGAAGGATATGGTAGGAAAAATAAAGAAATACCATCAGTGTCCGCAATTGGCTGATGGTGAGATTGTTACCCTTTTAGATGGGGGCATGAATGATGGTTATTACTGCAGTGGAGGTGCACTTTGTGTCCCCAAGAGACTCATAGTTTGAGAAAAGAAAGGTTTACTCAGTTCAAGCTGCAGAACAGATGTGGGGAAGGTGATGGAGGTAGGAGAAAATGGTTAAGAATCTGAAAGTTGTTCAGTAAGGCTCCAGCATGTATCCATAGAGGCTGACCCCATTGCAGTGCTTTCTTATTAAATGACAATCAGTCAATTACCATGACTGTGCTTACCCTCAACAGATTTGAGGCGCAGGAAGGACAACTCAGTGCTGAGCAGAAGATGCTCCTTTTGAGGACGAGGGAAAAAAGAAAGGGTGGGCTGAGTTGTCTTCCTCAAGGGTCGAGTCCATGGGTGACAGAGATTTGTAATATTCATCTTCACCATCAAGCACTTTGACTTGGCTGCAACGAAGAAAAGAGTTTTGGTAGAAAAAGAAATGCCACGGCCATCTCTGGGGCATCTAAAGTTGTTTGAGTACTTGGAACAAGGTTGGGTCCCAACACTGGGGCTAGGATGGGAGAAGGATAGCTTAGGGCAGCCCAGAGTCCTGCAGCACAGAGGAACTGGGGTCTGATACGCAAAGCCTTTCACCTCTGAGTCACACACTGATAATGGTCCAATGTAGTGGTGTTTGGAAATGGTGATCATATTGCAACTTGATGTATGTGAATTATCTGGCCTTTCTCCATCTGCTTTCCTCCAGGTGAGAAAGTTCCCCTCAAACCTCCTCCAGTTCTTAAACTAGTACTAATTACCTACCTCATTCTTATTCTCAATTGAGATGCTAATAATTAAATGAGCTTAAACGCCTTAGAACAGTGGTTCTCAACCTTCTGGCCCTTTAAATACAGTTCCTCATGTTGTGACCCAACCATAAAATTATTTTCGTTGCTACTTCGTAACTGTAATGTTGCTACTGTTATGAATCGTAATGTAAATATCTGATATGCAGGATGGTCTTAGGCGACCCCTGTGAAAGGGTCGTTCGACCCCCAAAGGGGTTGCGACCCACAGGTTGAGAACCGCTGCATCAAACCACTGGCGGAAATTTTCCTGTACCTTTAAGGCTCAGGGGTAGGGTAATATAGGGGAATCCACCTATTTGCCCTGTGTGGAGTGATCTTGTTTGTGGGAGAGTTTTATACAATCTGCTATGTCTCCACTTATGAGGAAAGTACAATTCCCCGAGAAATAACATTTGCCTTTCGATGGCAATTCCAGCCTTTTCAGACAGAATAGATTCAAGTTTTGTATACTTGCTACTGTGAAAAGTAGTTTCCAATGTCAACAAGAGCGGGGCTATACCCATTGCATATTTTTTAGAAGCCTCTCAGGAAAGTTTTGCATTTTCTGTAATATCACAAAGGACCCCTTCTGTTTACAGTTGCTTAGAACTAAGAAGACAGATATTTACCCAAGTTTTCTTGGCTTCCTCTTGCTCCCTTGATATTCTAGAGTTCCCTGTGGAGAGGGCCAAGAACACACAGTCAAAGCAAAGCAGCAAGTCGTTAATTTTTAATTCAAAGTGATTTTGTGTTGAATGCAAGCAGATGCTGATAATATCAGAAGTCACAGCATAATTTTTTTGATCAAAGGGCTCAAGTGAGCCTGATGAAGCATGCATCTTGCTCGTCTTTGATAAACCACATCAATTATTCACCGTGAAGGCAGACATCCTGACATGAAAGCAACAGATAAAGAGCCTAAGCACATGTTCAAGACGAGAGCATAAGAGGGTGGGGGTGGGGCTGGAGGGGCTGGAACAGGTATTAATAACAGAATTATTAACTGGAAACAAAGCCGGTGAAACAGCTTTATGGCCACTTTGAACTCACATTTAACTGGTTATAGTACATGGTGTCCTCGGGGCTACTCAGCATTTTGGGCTGCTGACATCTTCGGCGAGGTGTTCGCTGCTTCTGTGCAAGACCATTTTCTGAACCTGCAACAAGATAGCAAAACTTTACTGTAAACCATCCGAGGTTTTGGGAAAATTACGTGAAACATTTCCCTTCATATAAATGCACTTAGTAGAAACTGTGTCTCATTCTTAATGGACATGGTAGAGCTTTGCTATTATTAGAGAAATATTATCCTAAAAAAATCAAACACACAGGGGTTCCTAAGTGTAAACAAGAGATACTGTCTGTAACTTTGCCTTCATCTTTTTTTTAATCTGAATCAGCAGTCAAGAGTGACATAAAGCAAGCTGGTTTGTCCACTCTGACGGAGAGGGTGGTGAGCAGCCTTTGCAGAGTAGAAAGTGCGCTTAGTGAGGTAACTCAGGACAACGAAGGCAATCTGGGATGGTTTGTACCACATCCGACAGTGAGAGTTCAAAGACATCTGGAGCACACACACTCGTGAGTGGAGGAGAAGCAAACTTTTTGGTGGGATACATTTTGTAGGAAAATGGCTTGAGCTAGTATTTACTGAAATGCTTTGAACAATGCCATTGATCCGTGCAGTCTCTGGAGGTAGTGCAAGGGAGAAGGGGAAAGGATGATTGCTCGATTTCATGGAGCAGACTCTTTGTGTTAGTCCTAATTTCAGAATCCTGGACCAAGAGTGCCCTGGGGGTGAAGAAACCACGTGCTCAATGAGGTCATGATTTATTTCCCTTCCAGGCAGATGATTTTTGTGGAATCGGCTGTCTTTTTGGCACTATATCTAAACCAGGGTTCAACAGTTCTAACTTCTTGTCAACATACACACAACTGCCGTAGAATCTTGTTCACGAATGTCATAGTCTAGAGAAGAGATATCATTTTCACAGACCAAGTGTATATTATAAACTAATTATTCATAAAAAAGAGTTGGAGACTTGTAGTCACAGTTTGACTTCACTACAGATTCCTACTATTTAAGGAAATTTAGGGGGAATTACTAAGTGAAGAATGACTCAGCAAGGACCATTATGAATAGTGAATTATCAGTTTCTGAAGTAGGAAGTCTTGCATTTTTATTTTTCTTGAATTGGAACATTTATATTTGAACAAGACTATTGGAAAGATACAGGATTTTAGAAACTGTCCATTCTAAATACTCTTTTTTTCCTCCCAGAAAAGGAAACTGAGGTCTACAAATGTGAAATGACTCATCCCAGATCAAGTGGCAGAGTGGGAACCCAACCCTAGATCTTTAACTCCTGTTCTAGCAGTAAAAAACAACAACAAACAACAGCATTATTGTCTTTCTTAACACAAAACATTCTTTTTTTTAAGTCAAATGTCTCAGTAAAAGTAAGCTCCATGAAAAAATATTAATTAGCATAGCAAAGTGATGCTGCTGGCAGAGGGGTCTGGTAGCCTTAGCAGACAACCCTGTCCACATCTCCAGGAACTCTGTGCAGAGAACAGGACCCCAGCCTCTTACACTGGTTATCATCATCCTCAGAGTACAAGGAATCCAGAATTGAAATGTTTTTTTTTCTTTTTTTTTCTCTGATAGTTCCAACATACCCAGCTCCTGCTTGCTTTGCAAAATCCATAGTCTTTACTATGGTAGAACGTGAGGTTGTGAGGTCCTTTTGTGTTTCTCTTCTGATATGTAAACTGATAAACAGAAGCATCTAGAGTTAAGGTTGCTGGTGTGAACATGCGCTGGAGATCTGACATGTATCCCCGTTAGACTTTCTAATATTATAGGAATTCCAAACTTGTCAACTCAAAAGACTAATCTTAAAGAGTTTTGGGGTTCAGCTGGAGTTCAGCTTGGTTTAGGTGAACTTTATATTTATATAGTGTTTATACTTGATCAGAGGCTTTTATTTATATTCTCAACTGGGAATGACTAATATAAGATGTGGTTTTTAACTTTTGCTCTTGAACAACTTGTGGTTCCAAGGTTTTCCTTACCTGATTATTAGAAGGAATTAAAGTATTGGATAGAATTTTCTCAATTTGAAAATTTCTCCCATAAATTAAAAACAAACAGCTGGTGTCTGATCATATGATGTCTCTACTATACTAGAAACTAGTGTAAGCTGGTGTCTGATTTAGCATAAAATTTTCATTTTCATTATTTTAACTTTAATATCTCCATATTTCAGATGTTTTGCACAGAGTGCTAAACTTGTAGGTGCTTTGCCATTGGGGCAAATCTGAGTGTCATTGATACATGACCAATCATAAGCAACCAAATAAATAATTGGGATATGAATCATGATTCAATGAGTGCTGTTAGAACAATTTGATAGCAATATGCAAGAAATAGAACTAAAATACAAACCTTATCACAAAGTACCTAAATGTAAGGTACTTTGCTGGATATTGTGGGGAAGATAAAGAGAAATAAGACAAGGTCCTTGCCTTCAGTCTAATAGAGAACACTGAATTAGAAGACGTAAGTGACTTGCTTAAGGCCATAAGCTAATGCTGCTGGACAGAAATTAGTTTTGTTTTTTTAATTTCTAAATTTTTTACTTTTCTCATTACCTCTTGATTCTCACAGGCCGCAATAAATTCCAGATGAGTTATATAGTTAAACATTTTAAACATTCCCATAAAAATCTTAGAAGGAAATGAAATAGACTTTTTTTTAAAACTGTGGAAGAAGATGGAGACAAGGAGGTTTGATTATATTAAAGTAAATTATTGACAGTAACAAAACTAAGATGAGAGGAAGTGCAACAGAAAGATAAAAACAATGAAAAAATAAATACACACAAAAGTCTACAATCCAGAATGTAGAAAGCCTGAATCAAGAGCAAGACAGGCATATTCATATATATTGAAATGCAATTATGAAAAAATACATTGAAAAATGTTCAGCCAGAGCTTTAATTAAAATAATTACTACTGCCTTTCTATTAATTAGGATAAACCAAAAGGTCAAAAGACCTTGTGGGAGAGGCCCCAGGTACACTGGCCCATCCATTCCACCTCCCCTGAAGTACAACTTGACAAACTATAACAAAAGCTGAACATGTTGCAACAAGTTAAACCAAAAATAAAAAAAGAGGATCTGTATGAAGATGGATATGACAGCACTTTTTGTAGTAGAAAAAAAGCTAGAAATATAAGTATTTAATAATTGGGGAGAAGTTAACTCCAAGATATAAATGATATCATACCATGAAGATATCAATAAGGATAAATATGGGTATGGTGCTGGTAGATGAAAGTTCAAAATCCAGAAAAAGAAGCAAAACACAAATAGCATATAGCACATTGATTAAACCCAAACATGTATGCACATTGAGAAGTTTATGATGATTTTTCTGATAAAAATTTAAAAATAGCCCAACCCGTGTGGCTCAGTGGTTGGGCATTGACCCATGCACTAAGAGGTCACTGGTTTGGTTCCTGGGCCGAGCACATATCCAGGTTGCTGCTGGATTCCCAGTAGGGGGCATGCAGGAGGCAACCAATCAATGTTTCTCTCTCATCAATGTTTCTATCACTCTCTCCCTACTCCCTTCTTTTCTCTCTTGAAAATCAATAAAAACATAATTAAAAAATAAAAAAGTTTAAAAATAAAAAAGAATCGATGAGGCATGTAGGACAAAAATTCTTCTGTCTTTCAAAAGATGACGAAACTATAGGTTAAAAAAAGTCTACTCTGTAAGTGTCAGAATGGAAGCCTGAACCCCTGTCTGTCAGCTTTTGAGCCAGTTTGCTTATGAGTTACAAATCAGTATGGTTATCTGGCAATTGCCTATTTCACTTGACTAGTTTTTGTAGATAAACTGGGCAATCCAAGTTTGAAGATACACATCAGAATATCCGTCATTTACTCTGGAGACAATGAAGTTCATATTCTGAAAGTGGCTGATTTCCACCTTAATGTTTGTAAGCCGAGCCAAACTCTCCAGTTTGTAATCCATGAGGATCCCTCCCTACAGTGCTTCTTGAAAGTATATTTGTCATGAATACCAGTTTGTATTGAACATAGGCCTCTCTGTTACAAGACTCCCTACACTCCCCCACCCAGCATCTTCTGATTTCATATTTGAGACCTTGAACATCTTTCTCTTTCGAGTTGGCACAGAACCTCATAGGAAACTGGAGATAAATCTGCCAGAAAATGGGAGAAATCGGAATGGAGTTTCAGGAGCGTGGGAAATGCGTACTCCTTTCTCTCTAATCTGAAATCATCACACATTGTGGCTGCACAGTTGGCCAAGGCCTTGGTGAGAGACCAATAGCTGAATTCAATTGATGGCTTCATAACATAACTTCAGCAACTGGTTTGGAAATTTAATATTTCAGTTCTCTTTATTGAACATGCAGGTATATCCAAGCTAGAGTTGCCAGGGCACCCAGTTAAATTTGAATTTCAGATAACCAATACTTTTTAAATGTAAGTACATCCTTTGTAATATTTGGGACATACTTATATTAAGAAGTGATTGGTTGTTTATCTGAAATTCAAATCTAGCTGGGTGCCTTCTTTCCATCCCCTCACCCCCCCACCCCTTAAGTGTAGCAACCCTAATTCAAGCACAATTTAAGTCACAGCTGAGGCATTCTGTTCTCCCCTAAGGTCTGAGATGAAGAAGGAAAGAACTTCCTCTACCCTATTTGACCTGTTGAGTTATGGCTATTTTGGCTACAAATGCTCTTCCCAACATTGTCCCCTGACACTTACTGTTTCAATTGCCATCATCCACTACAGATGTGCGAGTTCTGGTAAATTTCCTAGCAGGATTACAGTGAAGGAAGAACAACCACAACGGAGAGCAGGATGGGGCATACAGTCCAGCTATCCTGGCCTGGTGGGGAAGTACGGTTTCCAGGCCCCTGAGGAATGGACAGGCAGTGAGCAGGGTTCCTGGGAGAGAGCACACTAAGAGAGCCATAGTCCTTTGCACCTTCCCTGGAGGCCTCAACAGGCGTGGATACATTCTGAGTAGTATGACTGCAATCTGGTTGCCATTTGTGGGTGAGGCATTCTCAGAGTCACTTGCCAGGTAAAACATTTCCTTGAAGCAGAGTGCTCTGTGTTTAGATTTACAGATAGCAAATCCCAAATGGAGTTATGAGATATTCCCCCCCCCCCGTGGGGGGCATTTAAGTAGATTTGGAATTATGTGACTAATGTATAGAGCTCTGTCAACTTCGTGCCTAAGGGGAGGCAGAGCATTTCTCTGACTAAAGTTCTCAGGTCAGTTGTGGGGAGTGGGGACAGTAGCCCACCTGTCAGCTGAATGATCTCTCTCCTTAATGATGGTTGACCATGCTACCTGGTACTCCAGTGGACACTTCCATGAAATAGCTTCCAATGAGAGGACCTGTCTTCTCCAGCTCTGTGCTTCTTCTCTTTACCATGTCATTTGTAGGTAGCAAATCTTGTTTTGCAAAGTATCTTTTTCTTTATTTCATCTCATTTGTTAACCCCATAGAGGCAGCAGAGGCATAGGGAGATTCAGAGATCACACCGCAGGTCAGAGGCAAAGTCCAGCTGAGAATTCAGGTTTCCCAACATCCTGCTGTCAAAAGGCCCCTTGCTTTTCCATCTGCGGGGTCTGAGGCCCAGGGAGCGTGGGCCCCTCTGCCAGTCTCCCTTCAGAGCCAGGGCTAGAACTCAGGCCTTTTGATTCTAAATCCCAAGGTCTAGGCCATCTATTATGATGCGTGTTTTTTACTGAGATGTTCTTACAAGGTTTTTTACTTTTCCATGTCTGACTTCAGGAGGGACTGAGGAATTCAGTGGGTTTTTGTAAAACACACAAACACAACCAGAATAGAGATTTTTCTCTTGGGGTGCATGTAATTCATATCTTCCTAAGATGAAAGGAAGGCTACACATTTTCCCAGTTGCCATGTTATGTCATGAACAATCTTCTTCAAAATTGTAAAACGGCTACAAAGAAAACATCCCTGAGTTAAATTAGTGCCCGTGGAAGATGGCGGAGTTATAAATTGTCTATAAGGAATTTTCCTCTTAATAGTTAGGGAAGTGGTAATAATTTTCCCTGAAACTGTTTCATAGTTCAGGGTTTGGCACACACTCAAATAATGAATGAATGAATGAATGGTAACTGTTCATCATTCTTGTTAAGATCTGCCCCATCTATGTAGCCTACTCTTTGCTTCTGTAAGTTGGGATATTATTGCCAAGGCTTCCAACAGGAAGAGGGCCTTTTCTATCCTGGAACACATCTGGAGAATCTGTAGTCTAACAAGGAGGGAGAGAAAGTCAGCCTCTTAAAAAGGAAGTTCATTAGTATTTTATCCTTTCGATATTTTTCTGGGAATATGCATTTACTTCTTTTAACATTCCCATCCCCCGCAAATATCAGTATTCACCTACAGTAATTTGTTACTGCTTCTCCCACTTAACAATAGAGTCATAACTATTTTTCCATGATATTAATCTACTTTAAAAATAGTATCTTTCTTTTAGAGTTACATTTTTAAAATTTTTTTATTAAAGTATAGTTGGTATTTTTTAAAAAAACAATGAGTGAATATAATGCACAAATAAGTTAAACAGTGAAAAGTCCATCTTTTGTCCTACCTCCTTATCCCAACCTCACACTAGAGCACATGCTGGAACAAGTTTCTTATCTGTATTCCAGATTATTCTGGCATCATTTCTAATTGTTGTATGTAATTTACATTATGTAATTTACATAATGTCCTATTCGAGGCAATGTTTTTCTATAACAAGTAATACTTTGAGGAATATATGTACATATATATATATAGTTTTGTTATCATTGTAATTAGCTAGCTGGCTTATTAGTATTAATAATAGGATGAGAGTAAAGGGGAGTCAGACATTGTCAGCATGGTCATCTGGGCAGCTTCACCAGGAAGCTATAACTTCATGCTCCCCAGGGAGCCACCGGTCCATTCCCTGCAGATCACTGCGGGAAGGGATCCAGCAAAGAGGGAGATAGGTGCATGCGCGATAAAGTTGGGGTGATAAAGGTAAGGTGCTTGCCTGTCAGTCTAGCCTGCCGAACAATAAATTGGCTAGGGGTGGACCCCAATGCAAGCCTGAAAAATCTTTGAAGGTTAAAATCCCCAAAGAGTTCCCTTTCTCTTGCATTCTTGTTCGTGCTTGCTCTCTAGCTCTGTGACTTGCACTCACCTGTGTACTCACCTCTTCTCTCTCCATAGCCATATGGCTTTAAGCAACTGCTTGGCCCATGGCCATGCTGTGCAGACCTCACATGCAATGGACTGCAGCTGGGAACACAAGCTAAGCTAGTCAGATGCTGGACTGGGCTGTAATATGGAACAGAAACTCAGGACACTGGTTTTTATTCTGGCCTTGTTGAAGACAAGATTGGACCTTTTCCATGGAGGGACAGACAGAGATAGGACGTTGGAGGGGAACCCCCTTGATTTTACATCATCAATAAAGCTTTCCATGAAACGCCATCCTCCTATGGGGACTTCAGGAAATTCTTTTCCTTGTGGTATCCCAAGAACTCTACTTCCACTGATAACAGTTTGATCTTTGATTATTTTCTTAGGATAAATTCCTATAAATAGAGTTACTGCCCAAAGAGTATACATATTTTAAAAATTTATGATTTGTATTTCCAATTGCCATCCAGAAAGTGTATAGCAAACTATCCTTCTACCACCTGTACCTGAGATTACCTGTTTCTTAAAGATGGGACAGCATTAAGAAAAAGTCTGACAGTTCAATAGGTGAAAAAGTGGCATGCCATTTGTGCTCTGATTTGCATTTCATTGATTACTTGAGAGTGAATGTACACCCTTTCCCACTCCCCACATTTATTAGCCTTTTGTTTCAGGATTCCACCTTTGTTAGAAGCAACCACAAAGTTCATAGGTCCTGGCTGAAACAAGTGTTTGCCTATCTGGTGTGACAGGTGTGGAGATGCCTACTTTTATTTTATTTATTTTAAAAATGTTTTTATTGATTTTTTTTTGGAGAGAGAGAAATGAGAGGGAGAGATAGAAACATCGATGAGAAACATATTGATTGGTTGCCTCCTGAACACCCCCTACTGGGGATCGAGCTCACAACCTAGGCATGTGCCCTGACTGGAAATTGAACCAGTGACCTCCTGGTTCATGGGTTGATGCTCAACCACTGAGCCACAACAGCCAGGGGAGATGCCTACTTTTAAAGTTAGCATGTTGTAAGGAAGTATTTCTCAAACTTCTGTCATTCATCTACCATTTAAACCTGTTTTGCTATATTCAAGACACCTGTACTATTGTTTAATATTAAAAAAACTAACTTCATTTTTTATTTAAATACATTTCTTTAAAAATGAACTTTATTCATTACTGAAAATGAAAGAGCAGAGGCAACATTTGCCATAAATAAAAGTAAACCCTAAAGTAAATTCAATGAAAACAAAACAATATTATCACACCTGAGCTAGATTCTGTTTCCCACAGAATATTCTGGGCTTTTTAAAAGATTTGTTAAAAAGAGGGGTGAGTAAATGTGAGAAGACTTGGCAGCATACTACCACCACCACAACTTTCATCTTAAATTTCAAGAATTTAAACTAAGAATTGAAAAAGGAGTAATTTTCTTTTACATGATTCAGTGTCATTTAATGTCACATTCACCCACAATTTTAAATCAATTTGAAAACCACCAATGGCCCATGTCCCACACTTCGAGAAATATGAGAAGAAAGAAAAAGCAGCAGAGTCAGAAAAACATGAGTATGAATCTCCCTCTAGCACAGTGGTTCTCAACCTTGGCTGCACATTAGGATCATCTGGGAATCTTTTAAAAATCCTGATTTCTGGGCCTCATCTTCCAGAAATTCTGTTTCTTTGTTACTAATGTTGTGGCCCCACCCCATAACAAAGAAACAGAATTTCTGGAGTATGAGGCCCAGAAATCAGGATTTAAAAAAGATTCCCAGGTGATTCTAACGTGCAGCCAAGGTTGAGAACCACTGCTCTAGCACTTATTGGCGGTCTGAACTTGGTGATGATGATCATTCACGTAGGGTTGTAGTGAGGGTGACAGATAATGTATAAAAGAGAAAAACATGGTGCCTAAGGCAGAGCAGGTGCTCCTAAGGGTTGTAATTCTGGTTATATGAGAGTGGTTCTCCACCCTGATTGCAGATCAGAATCACTTGAAGTGCTTTTTAAAAATACAGATGCCTTGGCCTCACAGTTGGAGATCCTAATTCATTTGGTCAGGGGTATGGCTCTGGCATTGCTATTGTTGAAAAAGAGCCCCTCCTCCCTCTTCCAGATGATTTTAATCTACAGCCAGGATCGAAAAACCCAGGGACTTAACCCTTTCCTAAGAATTTGGGTCCGTTTTGCAAATTAGCTAACTGCCATCTTGAAAAGCTAGTGTAGGACCAGAGATGTTTTGATTGGGCAGAAGGAATTCTGGGAAGGGCAAGCATCCCCAGTAGGGCTCCTGGTATCGCCAGGTATTTGCTTTGTTCAGGAAACTGTATCAAATGGCTCGAACCCAAAGCAGACACTAATTTCCCTGGACACTGGGAAAATTCCTCCTATTCCAAGAGAACAATTTTGCTGACCAGGGAAACATTATCTCGGGTTTCCAGGGGTATGACATTGCTCAGGGTTGTTCTGGAGGTTTTGCTATATAAATGAAAGTCAAAGCTGAAAAGCAATTCTCACCAAGTGGGACTCTCTTTAAAGCAATACACAAATGTAAGGCAAAAACGTTGGGATCTCAGGAGGTTGGAACCAGTTGAAAATGTTCAAAAGGCAGAAGGTTAGAGTCAGTTATACAGAATCAGCAATGGTTTGCCATGGGCTTGCTTGCTTGCTTTCTTTCTCTCTCTCTCTCTCTCTCTCTCTCTCTCTCTCTTTCTTTCTTTCTCCTTCCTTCCTTCCTTCCTTCCTTCCTTCCTTCCTTCCTTCCTTCCTTCCTTCCTTCCTTCCTTCCTTCCTTCCTTCCACTGTGCATAGTAATCAGAAGATTTGCATCATGCTCCCTCTCTCTGCTTCTAGGAGTTAAAACTTTTTAAAAATTTTCACCCTGGTTGGTTTGCTCAGTGGTTAGAGAGTTGGCCCATGGACCAAAGGGTTGCTGGTTTGATTCCCAATCAAAGGCACATACCTTGTTCAGGTTGATCCCTGTCCTACATTGACTCACTCACTGGTTTGCTCAGTG
>NW_005871053.1:11124505-11135694 GCF_000147115.1 Myotis lucifugus
ACTCCCACCCCTATCCAGGGCCACCATCAGGGCAGGCTGGCTAGCTCCCACCTATGCACCGGGCCTCTATCCTATATAATAAAAGAATAATATGCAAATTGACCCTAATGGTGGAACGACCAGAACGACCACTTGACCAGTCACTATGAGGCACACTGACCACCTCTCGGTCCCTTTCCCCAGCTGGCAGGCTCCGATCACCCGATGGTGAACAGGGAATTGGGGATGGGTGGTGAGGGACGAGAGTGGTGCCAGGCTAAGGCCCCTGCCCTGCTGGTCACCCCACACGCAGAGGTCAACCTGCAGTGGGGGCAAGGCCGGCGAGTGCGCGGGAACAGCCAACCTCTCGGTCCTTCTCCAGGCCGTCAGGCTCTGATTGCCTGATATCAAATGGGAAACCAGGGGGTGGGTGGTGGCAGGGGGCGGGGCTGCCAAGTGGGCAGAACAGCCAACCTCTCAGTTCCTCCCCCTGGCCAGCAGGCTTCGATCACCCAATGGCGAATGGGGAACCAGGGGTAGGTGGCATTGGGGGGGGGGCAGGGCTGTCTGCGGGCAGCAGGAGAAGATGGCCCTGATCACAGGCCAGGCCTAGGGACCGTACTCATGCACGAATTTCATGCACCGGGACTCTAGTATACTTTATAAAGTGTTTTCCTTAATATTTCTAGTACCTATCTGGCACCATACATAGTTACTACAATATTATTGAATATATTCTCTATGCTGTACTTTATATCCCTGTGACTATTTTGTAACCACCAATCAGTAGGTCTCAATACCTTCAGCTTTTTCACTCAGTTCCCCTAATCCCCTCCCCTCTGGCAACCATCAGTCTGTTCTCTGTATCTATGAGTCTGTTTCTATTTTGTTCTTTATATTCCACATATAAGTGAAATCATATGTTATTTGTCTTTCTCTGACTGGATTATTTCACTTAGCACAATACCCTCTATTCCATCCATGCTCTTGCAAGTGATAGAATTTTCCTTTTTCATGGCTGAGTATCATTCCATTGTGTATATGTAACACAACTTTTTTATCCACTTGTCTACTGATGTGTTCTCGGGTTGCTTCCATATGTTGGCTATTATAAATAATGTTGCAATAAACATAGGGGTGTATATATTCTTTCAAATTAGTGTTTTTGGTTTCTTAGGATATATATCCAGAAGTGGAATCACTGGGTCATAAAGCAGTTCCATTTTTAATTTTTTAGGGACCTCCATACTGTTTCCATAGTGGCTGTACCAATCTGCATTCCCACCAACAGTGCATGAGGGTTCCCTTTTCTCCACATTTTTGCCAATACTTATTGTTTGTTGATTTATTGATGATAGTCACTCTGACAGGTGTGAGGTGATATCTCATTGTGGTTTTAAGTTGCATTTCCTGATGATTAATGAAGTTGAGCATATTTTCATATGTCTATTGGCCATCGATATGTCCTCTTTGGAGAAGTGTCTAGTCAGGTCCTTTACTCATTTTTTATTTGGATTGTGTGTGTGTGTGTGTGTGTGTGAGGGGGAGCGGGGGTTCTTTTTTTGGTGTTGAGTTTTATAAGCTATTTATAAATTTTGGGTATTAACCCTTTATGAGATGTATCATTGGAGAATATGTACTTCCATTCCATGGGTTGTGTTTTCATTTTGTTGATTTTCTTTGTTGTGCAAAAACTTGATAGTTTGATGTTAGTCCCATTTGTTTATTTTGTTTGTTTCTTTCTTTCCTTTTCCCATGAATATATCAGAAAAAAATATTGCTAAGATAAATGTCCAAGATTTTACTGCCTATGTTTCCTTCTAGGATTTTTATGCTTTTGAGTCTTACATTTAAGTCTTTAATCCATTTTGAGTTTATTCTTGTGTATGGTGTAAAAAGGTGGTCTAGTTTCATTTTTTTTGCATGTATCTTTTCAATTTTCCCAACACCATTTATTAAGTAGACTGTATTTACCCCATTGTATGTTTTTGCTTTTTTTGGGGTCAAATATTAATTGACCATGAAGGTGTGAGTTTATTTCTGGGTTCTCTATTCTGTTCCATTGATCTATATTTCTGCTTTTATGCTAGTACCATACTGTTTTGAGTAGTATGGCCTTATAGTATAGTTTGATATCAGGTAGCATGATTCCTCCAATTTTTTTCTTCTTTTTCAAGATTGCTGTAGCAATTTAGGGTCTTTTGTGGTTACATATAAATTTTGGGACTATTTGTTCTAGTATGTGAACTACATCATTGGTTTTTTGATAGAAATTGTGTTATTGTGTTGAATCTATAGATTGCTTTGGGTAGCATGGACATTTTAATAATGTTAATTCTTCCTATCCATGAACATGGTATATGCTTCCACTTATTTGTATCTTCTTCCATTTCTTTCTTCAGTGTCTTGTAATTTTCTGAGTACAGGTCTTTTACATCTTGGGTTAAATTTATTCCTAGGTATCTTCTTTTGTTGATGTAATTATAAATAGGATTGTTTTTTTAGTTTCCCTTTCTGATAGTTCATTATTAGTGCATAAAAATGCAACTGATTTCTGGATATTAATTTTGTATCCTGCTACTTTACTGAATTCTTTTATCAGTTCTAGTAGTTTTTTGGTGGTATCTTTAGGGTTCTCTATATACAGTATCATAGAATCTGCAAATAATGAGAGTTTTATTTCTTTCTTTCGAATTTAAATGCCTTTTATTTCTTCTTCTCATCTGATTGCTGAGGCTATGGCTTCCAATACTATCCTATATAATAAGAGAGGGATATGCTAATTATCCCAGATATGCTAATTAGCCACGAGCAGATATGCTAATCAGTCATGACCAGTATGCAAATTGACCATCACTCCAATGCAAATAATAAGATAGGGATATGCTAATTAGCCCTGATATGCTAATTAGCCATGGCCAGTATGCAAAATTGACCATCACTCCAACACATAAGATGGCCGTCCTCATGTGGTCAAAGATGGCCACCCCTATGTGGCCACAAGATGGCCTGCAGGGGAGGGCAGTTGTGAGAGATCAGGCCAGCAGGTGAGGGCAGTTGGGGGTAACCAGGCCTGCAGGAGAGGGCAGTTGGGGGTGACCAGGCCTGCAGGGGAGGGCAGTTAGGGGCAATCGGGCTGGCAGGGGAGCAGTTAGGCATCGATCAGGCTGGCAGGGGAGTGGTTAGGGGGTGATCAGGCTGGCAGGCAGAAGCAGTTAGGGGCAATCAGTCAGGCAGGCAGGCAAGCATTTGGGAGCCAGCAGTCGTGGATTGTGAGAGGGATGTCCGACTGCCCGTTAGGTCCAATGATCCCACCGGGATTGGGCCTAAATGGGCAGTCGGACATCCCTCGAGGGGTCCCAGATTGGAGAGGGTGCAGGCTTGGCTGAGGGACACACACACACACACACACACACATCCGTGCACGAATTTCATGCACCGGGCCTCTAGTGTTGAATAAGAGTGGTGAAAATGGACATCCCTGTCTTTTAATGTATTGCTAAATTTGGTTTACTATATTTTGTTGAGGATTTTGCATCTATGTTAACCAGGGATATTGGCCTATAATTTTCTTTCTATGTAGTGTCTTTATCTTTGAGAAGGATAGATGTTAATTCTTCTTTGAATGTTTGGTAAAATTCACCTGTGAAGCCATCTGGTCCAGAACTTTTGTTTGTTGAGAGTTTTTTGATTACTGCTTTGATTTTTTTAGTTGTAACTGGTCTGTTCAGATTTTCTGTTTCTTCTTGATTCAGTGTTGGAAAATTGTATATTCCAGGAATTTATTCATTCCTTCCAGATTGTCCAATTTGATGGCATATAGTTCTTTTTATAATATTTTCTTATAACCCTTTGTATTCTCTGGTGTCAGTTCTTTTTCATTTCTGATTTTATTTATTTGAGTTCTCTCTCTCTTTTTCTTAAATTTATTTTTATTTATATATATTTTTTTATAGAGAGAGAGGAAGGGGGGAGGGAGAGAGAGAGAGAGAGAGAGAGTGAGAGAGAGAGAGAGAGAGATTTGTTGTTCCACTTATTTACTCATTCATTAGTTGGTTCTTGTGTGTCCTGACTGGGGATCGAACCACAACTTTGGTGTGTGGAGACAATACTCTAACCAACTGAACTACTTTGCCAAGGTTCTCTTTTTTTTCCTTGATGAGTCTGGTTAAAGGTTTATCAATCTTGTTTATCTTTTCAAAGAATCTATGAGTTTTTAAACTGCTTTATTCCCTTCCAGCCTGGTGTCTTCACTTGGTAATGACTGACTTCATCTGTAATCTCCCCAACAATGGCTTGTTCCCTTATATCAACTCTGTAAGGAGGCAAGAATTAAGGCCTAAATGGCCACCCAAACTGCACCCAGTGGGAAAACATCATTAATTCAGCTTTTCCAAAAATGTCCACATGAAAAATCTAAGCCCTAGGTCTGATGCTGAGCAGACCCACAACACCAGGCAGCAGGCTGAAAGATGTCATTTTTGGAGCTCCTAATGAGATGCAAATCACCTAGTAAACTACTTGAGAGCTAGGAAACAATGTTCTGGGTAAAAGCAGATAAAAATGGAACGAAAGAATGCCTTTGAAGATTGAAACGACTTTTTAAGTGCTTGAGGATATGGGACACCAGATAGTGCTAGTTTTACTAAACTAACTGTGACGGGGTCTTTATTCCTTGTGACAAGAGATCCTGGGGCATTCATTCCCAGCAATGCTTTGCTCTCTAAGTTGGGGACCTTGTTCCAGTTCCTGCTGTTAGTGTGTAAAGGGCTAGAAGTTGTAGTGAAATGAGCCCTGTTCTTGGGGTCAGAAGGCCTTACATAGTTCTGGAACATATTGGTGTGACCTTGGGTGACTTGGTTACTCCTGTGGGCTGCCATATTTTAAAACAAGGGGGTTGGACTAATGCCATGATTTTTCAAAAAAGGGTGGTTGTGTGGTACATTAACATGTGTTCTTACCTGGAGATGCTGAGCTATTCTCTTTGGAGTCATGTTCCTTCCCAATGTGTGAGTCTGGGTGCAATGAGAGGTGTGCCTGATGGAAGTTTGTTCATGAAATCTGTGTGGAAGCAGGAAAAGGGGCTCTTTAAGGTTCCTTCCAACTTTACGATGCTATGACAACAGAGTTCAGACCGCTTAGTGCTCCATCTGTGAATTGGACATAAATGCCGTTTGACCTTACTGGCTTGTTGGAATTTAAAGAGACCAATCAAAATGCATTCAGGATTCAGGGGGAAAATTTCTCCACAACTACACCAGAACCTCGTTCTAACACAATTCGTTCAAAGATCAATACTGTTCAAGGGAGGCTAATCTGAAACTTCTTCTGGGTCATTGGGTTATTGACAGACTAACAGACAGAATTTTTAACTTCATCTACTCAGCCTTTTCCTATCTGTGAGCAAAACCTGTAATGTACAGGTTGGTATTGTACAGCTGTACAACATCCACCCAAGTTCATAAATTCTAAAATATTTTTACATGTAGAGAGAGCAGTCATTAGTATGAATGACTTGATTTGGAGGAGATTGTACACACAATGCATGGCAGGTATGTGAGTGTGTGTATGTGAGAAACGGTAAAGATTATGAATAGTAGACCACAATGAAATCTCAAGTATGATTTTGCTTGCATTAAACTAATGAGATGCAAAAGTGAAATCAATGCAGCATTAGTGGTGAAAAATAGATCACTCTGGTTCTTTCAGTTTTAATCTCTAAAAAGCCAATAAAATAGAAAATATCTGGGGGGGAAACAAAGTTAAATAGAAAATAATTACTTTCAGGTTATTTTTCCTATCATGTGCTTCCTTTTGGAAAAAAGTTTTTTAGTATACTGTAAAATTACATTTGTCCCAACTATTCAGGAAACATGTAACAATTTATAAAAACAGTGAGCTCTCAGGTCTCTGCCCAGACCAAGACTTTAGACTTCAGTTCTTCAAGGTCATACAAAGCTACTAAATTTATTTGCCCCGTTTTCTTACAATCTGATATGAGGTTGATGAAAATCCATTATGGAAACAATAAACAGCATGATGACCTCTCATGCTCCCCCCTTCCCTTTATTCTAATAGAAGGTTATTTTGTCATGAGGAGGGCACAAGAAACCTGAATCTCTCTGCTAGACGCAGATCTTTCAACAACAAAAAAATGCCATCAACTTTTTTTTACCTTTTAAATCCCCTTTCTCTGGGTGACCTGACCAGTGTAGCTATAAGCACAAACCAGCATGTCACAAGAAAACAAACCAAGTTAACCAAATTAAATACAGCTGTTCCCAGCATATCTGAAAGTGGGTATCTCCAGTGACCTAGGCCTTGGCAAGGAAATGAATTACTGCTTCCACTCATGCCTCTTTGCAGTGACTTTGTATACTGACACATATGAGCTGCTCTGACCACTAAGTATGACTAGACTAAAAGATAGTTCCAGTGCAATTTAGTTTTAAATTTCCAAACCATCATTTCAGGGGATTCATACCAGTAGTCCTCAACCCTTGGACCCCAAAGGAAACACTCTTTCAGGGACTCTGTTATCTTGGCTTAGTCAAGTAAAATATTAACAATCAGAAACCTGGTAGCATTTATCCGACAACATAGGGAAGATCATATTAACAGGAGCTTTCCACTGGAGCGATCTTGGACACCATGATGGCACTGGGAAACGCGCCACTAGCTCTGACAGAGCGGGAGGTCCTGGCTGACTTGGCACCTCCCTACTTCCAGCTCTCACTGCCTCTCACCCTGTGTGAGATGGGGACCCAGCAGAGAGGGGTTAAATGGGTTGGGGAGCCAGTCCAGCTGGGGGTCATTAGCAATCAAGGACCAGCATTAAAAGGCAGCAGGAGACTAAGGGTCTCTGACAGGCTTGGCTCTATGCACCATCTGGAAGGAAAGAGGCTGTAGAAGCTGGATTTTTAAAAAAGGAGGCCCCTTCTTGAAAAGACAAACATGAATAGTGATATTATATTCAAAGTGGTCCTTCCTTTTTGAGAGTAGGGCCAGGTAGCACATTTCCAGGTTAATCCCTAGCCATAAAGGACTATTCATTGGCACCAGGGTTGGAACCAGACCAGGAAACCCTGTCTAATGGTTTGATAGTAGCGAGGGATCAGAACATCCATGCTGGATAGTAAGGTAACAAACGTATGAGGCCTGAAGTGTGGGGCAGGGCTCATACCAAGTAACTGAGGTAACTATTATATACACTATAATCCAATCTGCGACTAAGAAAAGAAAACCAGACAGTGCCCAAGGTGCTCATTTTAAGATGTAATTTTTGACACAATGAAAATTTAGTAACAAGCCAGGGCTCACTTTCTAAGATCGTTCTAAGGCAATTTGTACGAAGAGGTGGCAGTCATAGATGTCATATATTGCATATACCTGGTCACTCACTTAGTTCTCTTTTTCCTTTTAGACCAGGGGTCCTCAAACTTTTTAAACAGGGGGGCCAGTTCACTGTTCCTCAGACCGTTGGAGGGCCGGACTATAGTTTAAAAAAAAACTATGAACAAACTCCTATGCACACTGCACATATCTTATTTTGAAGTAAAAAAACAAAACGGGAACAAATACAATATTTGTATTTGCATGTGGCCCGCGGGCCATAGTTTGAGGACCCCTGTTTTAGACTTTTGGTTTCTCCTCCCATTCCATCTTGTATGTAAGAAAGAAATATGTAAGAAAGAAAATAATGTTTAAAATACAGAATTTTATTTCTTTGGATCATAGATTATTAGACTTACAGAATAAAAAGGCCTTATCATGTGATCTTTAAAATGTATTACAACACTAATTTAAAATAAGCTGCTAACCTCATTGTAAGAATCATTTAATTTTAGAGTTGAATTTGTAGGAGGAATTGCACTTCAGCTCGTTATTGTGTGGTTCATACATTAGTCTTTGGTGTGTCTTTAGTTCTGATAACAAAGCAGCCAGGGCAAGGAAAAGAACTCAGGGTTGTACTGGTTTTTAGATGGTGAATGTACGTCTCTGATCTTGTTAAGAACGTATAGTAGGAAAGTATCCTCATAAAGCTTCTGGCAAGTTTCTATATGCTAGGGTGGAGAAAAGTAACAGGGAAGATCTAGGGCACTGTGGTCCCTCATGTTCAGGGTCAGCAGAGTTGGGTGACGTTGGCTGCTGATCCAGGTAGCAGACGTCGTTTGGAGAAGTAATCAAGGTGTTTGGCAGACCAGCAGAAAGGGTAGAGGCCCATGCTAAGAGTTGAATCTGGATCATTTTTAATCATCCTATCCTAAACTTTGAACACATTCACATTCATTTTGGTCATCCTGTTAAAGAGCGTTTACATTAAAGATCCAGTTACACAGAACAAAGCTTGTTTCAAAAGAGACATGCAGAACCCCAGAGATAGAACACTGTGGACATAAGGCATGGGTGAATGCTGCCCTTAAACTTCTGTAGTTGGGCTCCTGCTGTTTTGATAGTTCTCATGAAACTTTTAGTTTTCTTTGGTATATACATGTGACTATGTGAACATGACTTTAAATAATGGAAATCCAGCCCTGATTAGAATTTTGGGTTCCTGGGAATACATGAGAAGTTTCTTTTAAATAAACTGGTAAAAATAAACAAATGCGATGCCTACTGTTCAATCTCACACTAAAAGTTGTATATGCAGAAGGGATCGGGAGTAGGTCCTGGTACAGGACTAGTATTGGGGGAAGAGTCATAGGCCCAGCTAAGATGGGGATGCTTTTCAGCAATAACTCTCAGAGTCTTGGGTGTAGTGCAGAGTAGGAAGGACTAATCTGGTGTCTGGGTAGTGGGTGGAAGACAGAGTGTTTGTCAGAGTAACACCTCTAGTGTAGCTGGAAGGCAGTGGAAGAGAAGCCAGCAGAGCTTGGAAGACAGTAGAGTAACAGCTCTAATGGGGGTGAGAGAGCTGACAGGAAAGAAGACTATGGTTTGATGGGAAGCAACTTGTGATGGGTCAAGCGTAGTCATGAAATAGATGCCTGGGTGGAAAAGAGATAAAGGTCATTGACATGAAGAGTTAGGGAGCTGTAAAGTTTAGGAGTTAGGTAGACTGGATGGCTGTGAGATTTGGGAATAGAGAAGATGATAAATTGAATACCCAAACATTCAATGAATGTGAAGTGACCAAGATGAGGTCAGCAGATGACAGGAACAGAGGGTGATCAAGGGGAGTGTAAATAGCAATGGCAAGTTAGCAGGATATGGATTCCACTTCTATCCCCTCCCTCATCCCCAGGTCCTGCTGGATGGGGCTCCACTCAAGAAGACTTCAAGGGAAATGGTAGCCAGGAGAAGGTACGGGTCAGAGGAGAAGAAATCCAGAAAACAGCAGAATCATAAATGAGAGCATGGGGGTGACTAGCATGACCTGAGTTTTGGGCAGTGGCCAGTGGTGACCCACATGTAAATCAGGCTGGAGAAAGTCAGCTTAAGATATTAAATGCAACAACCACTGTTGTGAAGTCCTGTTATTGCCAGTGTGAACTCAGATCCCCAACAGGAGTGGAAGCTAGGTGCCAGCAGGCTGGATGGGTCAGTGCTCCAAACCAAACTTAGTGAGAGGTTGTTTTCATGCTTCTGAAAAGTAATTATTAAGTATAGGAGTGAAATTAAGAGATTAATCTAGTGTTGATCCCTAGACCAGTCTGTGAGAGTTTGAAAAAATGGGGTGAGAGCAGGTGGGAGGCTACTGAAGAAGTCCAGGTGGATGGAGAGAGAGGCTGGAGTGTGGCCCTTTCTTCCCCATTGCCAGACTCATCCACTCTGGTTGTCCAGGTCCCAGCTGCTCTGCACGGGCCTCTACCCTTGCCAAGGACAGATGCCTTCTCATGCGCCCAGCCTGTGGAGCTCTCAGTCCTTAAACGACAGTGATGGAATCTTTTGTAAAGTGAGAAGGAAGATGTCAGGTGCTTGTGTCATGCTCTCCTAAGAAAGAGTTGTTGATGCTCTGAAGTATTTAACGAGATCTTTCACTCACTTCACAAACATGGTATCTTCCTCCTCAGCTGGACCTGCCACCTCGCTCAGTGCGGTGGATTGAGTTCAAACATCATTTGTCAGGATTAACTCAGAATCATGGCTCCCTTCTAACCTGGATCCATTGCCGAGTGTAAGTCAGTGTGTGCTTTCCTCCTTGATGGTGAAACCTGTTCCTTAATTGCTCATTCAATGTTATTATATCAGAGCCTGTATGTCCCGGGCCTTGTTCTGGGCACCGGTGCCTCAAGGAGCTCACCAGCTGGAAGCGGGGATACATAATCTACACTAATAAAAGAGAAACATGGTAATTGGCGTAAGACCGCTACCCTTCCCATTGACTAATCAGCATATCCTTATGCAAATTAACTGTCAGCCAAGATGGCGGCCGGCAGCCATGCACTGAAGTGAGCAGGGAGGCTTGCTTCCTTCAGGGACTGCAGACTCCAACGTTCCCCGCCTCACTTGCCGGCCTCTCAACTGCAACTCTAAGCAACTATTACTATGTTGCAAATAAGAAGCTAAACAAAACCGGCTTTCAGTCAGCCCCGGACCGCAACATTGTATCCATGTTTTCAGCAGCGAGGCCTCAGAGCTAAAGCTGGCCCAGAATAAAAAAAAAAAAAAAAGAAAACAAGGAGCAGTTGGGAGCTTTTAGTCACCTGCCAGCGAGAAAACAGCCCTCAGCCCCTCACCCAGACTGGCCAGGCACCCCAGTGGGGACCCCCACCCTGATCCAGGACACCCGTCAGGGCAAACCAGCCGGCCCCTACCCATGCACCAGGCCTCTATCCTATATAGTAAAAGGGTAATATGCCTCCCAGCACTGGGATCAGCGGAGCAGCGAGGCTCCCGGCACCGGGATCAGCGTGACAGGGGGCAGCGCCCAAACCCCCTGATCAGCCCTGCTCTGTGCCTGATAAGGGGGGAGCTCCCCAATCCCCCGATTGCCCTGCGGCTCTGTGTGTGACAGGGTAGAACCATAACCTCTCCATCGGCCCTGCCCTGAGTGTGACAGTGGCGGCGCCCCAACCCCCTGATCGGCCCTGCTCTGTGGGTAATAGAGGGTGGCTCCCCAACCCCCCTCCATGGGCCTTGCTCTGTGTGTGACAGGGTAGAGCCATAACCTCCCCATTGGCCCTGCCCTGAGTGTGACAGGGTGCAGAGCCCCAACCCCTTGATCCGCCCTGCTCTGTGTGTGACAGGGGGCGGTGCCCCAGCTCCCC
>NW_005871053.1:11136464-11347771 GCF_000147115.1 Myotis lucifugus
GGGCCCTGGTTGTTTTGCCCATCTGCTTTGGTAACAGAGTCTCCTCTTTCCTGTGGGGAACACATTTCCAAGTATTTGGGTATGGCTGATCTCTCCTCACCCTCTTCCCCATATAAGGCTGAACACGTGACCCAGGCCTGGTCCAGCAGAGTTTCCCCTTCCCATCCACAGTGATGAGTTCAGGGGTGGCACACAAGCCAGGAAGGGCTGCATGTCCTCTAGGACACCTGAGATATGGACACTGGAAGGGAGAGAGCCCTCTGTCCTTTGGGATCTGGAGTTCTACCTAATGAATATAGTCTAAGGCTAGCAGAGGCCAATTTAGCAACATTGAAAATGACAGCCCAAAATGGCTAAGCAGCACTGAGAAATGAAGAGAGAGAGAGAGAGAGAGAGAGAGAGAGAGAGAGAGAGAGAGAGAGAGAATGAGCTGACATTGTTTGACGGCTAATAAATTGCATTTTGGTCTGAGCTAGTTTGTGATGGGTTTCTGCTTCTTGACTCTAAATGAGTTCTTACACAGTCCTTACAAATGAGTTATTGCTCTTCCTGCTACTCATCAGCATTGAAATTCCACACTTGTACCTAGTGGGGGAGGTGGGGCAGAGTGGAATTCTTTGTCAGCAAAGCTCAAACCTCTGGCATGGGTCTAGTGTGTCACAGATTAGGTCATTAGGTCCTTTTGAGCCACTAAAAAGTTAGCACATGGAGGTTTCTGAAGAATACCTGCTTGTATGGTGCATATGAGTATTTATAGCATTTTGTTACTTTAATATTGGCTAGAAGTAAAGCAAGCTAAGTGTGCCAGTATAATCTGTGAGCATCCATTTCTTATTAATGAAGTAAACAGAGGCATTTGTGAGGAAGCATGGGCAAGGCACTCAGCAAGCACATGGGCAATTTCCCACCTACATCAGACGAAACATGAAAGAGCAACCCTTAATTACAACCAAATATTAGCTCTGGCTCCTGGGAACTCATCATCCCATCTCAAGGTCTGTATTTATGAAAATTTAAGCAATGTCTTAAAACATGTTAATTTGTTCTTTGTTTATTTCTTTCCCTGACAGATTAATTTATTCCAAGGGACTTTGGTTCTCAAGCGCTAATATATCGATTGGGCCTGTGTACGACATAGCTAACAGCCTGGGGAGGAGATTTTGGTGGAAAACAAAAGTCTTTCTTGTAGTTTTCCTTAGGTAATTAACTTTTTATTTGTGGGCCTTGGAATGCTTCCAGTATTCTCTGGATTTGCATCTCTGTATTTCAGATCAATGGTTAATTCCATGAGAGGCTGGGAGCACCGGAAAGAAACACACAAAAAACTTCAGGCTTGAATGAGCAAGTTGGAGCACACTGCGGCCATAAGAAAAGTTATGTGGGTTTTTTTTTCCTACTGGATGATGTCTTTCTAAGAACCTCTATGTAAAGGACAATTTACATAGTAATAAGAATATAAGTGGCTCTAGAGAAGGAAAAGTGAGGGTGTCAAAAATACTGTTCATCATTTATGGATGAACATATCTCTCAGTAAATTTGGAACTTTGAATCTTGTTGGGAACTCAAAGAAATGTTTATAAAATGTTATCCTTTTCATATCTATTTATTATCAGTTCATTTATAGCCCATGAGCTGTACTGAAAAGTTTGGAACTTATAAATTATAAATATCTGTCTGTATTTTTTTCAGAAAGAGAAAACACATAATAAGCAATGAAATTAGCCATAACCTATATGTTCCCACATCAGCCTAATGCCTGTAACTATATCACTAGGCTAACTCAGTACAATATGAAGCCTCCAGAAATGCACCTGTCCCCAAATTTCAGACACTTTCTCAAACGTGCTTGATTTTGTCTGTAGGTAATCATAAAGGTGTATAAATTTAAAACAGTACATCAAAAGTCAATGACCCCAAATGATAGTATTTCCTCTTCACAAAAACAAATCTTTCAAATCAGCAAGCAAAGTAGAGGCATTTCTGTCACTCTTTACATTCCCGATTTCTATAAGCATTGTGCCTTAACCTCGAGCTTCTGCTAAATACAACAAGCCTGCATTATTACTTATAAAATGCTACATACAAGTTAGAATGCGAGTGTAGATATTTTTACTATACAATATTGCTTTTACAAATAGGCCAAATGGCATAAACCTAGTCCTATTTACTGCCAGGACATATACCTGAAATGTAGGTACCTACTATCAGATGAAAGCATTAGCTGCACAGGATTACTATAGTAGGCAGTATACTTTCATACTAAATATTTCTGTTGTTATCCCTAAAGTGCCTCCCCCAGAAGAAAGGTTCACATTCCCCACCCCGCTGAACATAGGAGTGGTCATATGACTTCCTTTGGCTGGCGAAACACACATATCTCAAAAGGATGTGTACAGTTCTAGGTAGAAACTAGAATTGGTTTGCTAAGTCTCTGCCACAACCACAAGCAATGATCTAGATGGAAACTACTACCATATCAGCGTGGGCCCTGGAGAGAAGATGACATAGATCAGAGCCACAGCCAACTCAAAGTGGTGCGGCATCAGTGAGAAATAAGCCTTTGTGGTAGTAAGCCACTAAGATGTGAGGGTTGTCTATTTCTGTAGCATAATTTAATCTATCCCGACATAACAGCTTAAACTAAATATGTACGCTTTATTTAACTGTTTATTACTTTGCACTTTATAAAATTGCCATTTAGTAATAAAGAATGATCTAACAGCAGCAATCTCATATGATTCAATTTATTATAACCAAGAATAATAGAAATATAAACTTTTACTCATAAGTGCGTTTCCTTCCAAACTATAATTGTTTATTAAGGGAATAGCATATTTATTACTTTTTTCTTTTTATAAGGAACATCATAGTGAAGTTAGAAAAATGGCTGCAAAAAATGCACATTCCTAGCCCAGTCGGTGTGGCTTAGTGGTTGAGTATAGACCCATGAACCAGGAGGTCATGGTTAGATTGGTTGCAGGCTTGATTCCCAGTAGGGGATGTGCAGGAGGCAGCCGGTCAATGATTCTCTCTGATCATTGATGTTTATATCTCTCTCTCCCTCTCCCTTCTGCTCTCTGAAATCAGTTAAAAAACATATTAAAAATGCACATTCCTAAATCCATAGTGATATCAATAATCAATTGAGTATCTTCCATATGCCAGTACCTAGGGATGCATTGGTGAACAAGACAGACACAATTCCTGCCTTCATGGATATTTCACTCAATTTTAAATCAATAAATTATTACAAATTAGCTGAAATATAATCAAAGAACCAAATAGGTTGTTTTAAGTTAGAATTAGGGAGCTGAAAGATATGATAGTGGAAGATGACCCCTCTGAAGAGGTAACAGTTATTTTGAGGCCTAAAGAATGACAAGAGCCAGCCATGTGAAGACAGGTAAAGCAGGTGGGGAAGCATTCCAGACTGGGGGACCCACACAGGCAAACACCATATTCATGTCTTCCAGGTAGTGCAGATCTAACTTATGTGGCTGGGCTGTAGTGAGAAAAGGGATCACAACATGAGATAAAGTTGGAGAAATAGACTGTGGACAGGTCATGCAGGGCTTTGATGCCATGAAGGGAACTTGAATTTTAAGTCAAAGGGAATGATCAAAAAATGACATGAAGATTTCTGGCTTGGGTCCTTGGGTGAATGGTGTGCCATTTACCGCAATAGAGACCACCAAGAGAAGATTAAGCCTTCTGAGGCTCTGAGGGAACCAAGGGTTCAGTTTTGGACATGGTAAGCATGGGATGCCTGTGAAACATCTGAGTGGAGATGTCATGTGGGAAGCACGTCTGGAATCCAGAGAAACAATCTGGGCTGGACATATTAACTGGAGAATCATCAATATTGCAATGGAATTTCAGGTTTGGGGACCATGTGTAGAGGGAGAAGAAAAAAGGTGCTCAACTGTCTGAGGAACTCTACCATTTAGAGGTTTTAGTAGGAGACAAAGAGCAGCCATAGGTTGGGGAAAAGCCAGGAGGTGAGTCTACACAGACACTGAGAAAAGGGAATGGTTTACGAAGGCCAAGACGAGAGGTGAAACAGGAAAAAGAACAGAGAAGTTCCCTGGATCTGGCCACCTGGAGGTGTTCAGCGACCCCGACATGTGTGTTTCAGTAGAGCAATGAGCCCATGAGGTTCTGTGGGGGAGAAAATATGAGCCATAGGTACAGTAAAAATGTTTTAAAATTTGGCTAAGGCCCTGGCCGGTGGCTCAGTTGGTTGGAGTGTCATCCTGTATACCAAAAGGTTGTGGGTTCGATTCCTGGTCGAGGTATGTGTGGGAGGCAATTGATTCATGTGAGAGAGAAACATCAATTGGCTGCCTCCTGTACAAGCCCTGACTGGGGATGGAACATGCAACCTGGGTATGTGCCCTGAGCAGGAATCAAACCCACAACCTTCCGTGCACGGAACAAGGTTCCAATCAACTGAGCCACACAGGGCAGGGCAATATAGCTTTTCTATCCTTGCTTCATCTTATTTTGTCTCTTAAGTTCTGAAACATATGCAGTCATTGAAGAACAGTCTTCTGTTTAAGAGGGTTTTATTTTTTCCCTCTAACTCTATAAATACTGACCTAGTTGGTTTCTGTATCTCTTGGTACAGTTCACTTCCCTCTTAAGAGTTATTAAATGGGAGTAAAATTTCATTACAAATGTTAATCAAAACAATGTTTAATTAATATTTTAATTGGAAAATTCACACCCTTTAGGTGTAGGAAAAAAATAGCATGAACAATAAGTTCTCCTCAGACTCCTAGTCCTTGTTCCAGAGGAAACCATTGGCTTTACTATATTGTGTGAAATAGTCTGTGTAGATACAATTCTAAGGCTATAGCTCCTCCTTAAAGCAAAATCAAAGCCTCCAAATGTAAGTATATTTCTACATTCTGTGCCTTGCTTTTTTTTACACTTTAATATAACATGGAGGCTGTTCCAGAGAAATACATATGGATATAACTTTCTTGTGGCTTCACAGTATTATATTTTTATGACTGTGCCATCATTTAACAAAATTTCTACTGATAAACCTGTAGGTTTTTCTTAGCACTTAAAAAACATCAAAAGAAAAGTTCTTGAGTGATTACACAAAAACTCTGCCCAAGAGTATACAAAACCTTTACCCAATCTTAATTAAACAATTGTTATCCCAAATTCCAAAGAAGGTTAGAGTGGGATAAGAAAGGTGGCTGGTGTTTCTGTGACTCCTTCACCTGTGACATCATCGGATATCAGCAACCCTGGCCTTTAAGATAATAAGGAGGGAACAATTATGAAAGTTTTAAGATATTTAGAAAAACAATTCCTTTTGTGGTTTAGCCTCTCACTCAGGCCTTCTGCTGCATTTGCAACAAAATTTTGAAAGCAGAGTGAATGTCTTCAGAGTTTTCTATTGCTTACACCCAATGGGCTGCTCTTGCCTTCTTTGACAGGTGCCTTCCATCAGCATCACTGTCATAAGGTATCAAGGCAAGCCCTCCAAGAAAGGAAATTGTCAACAATGCATGAAATTTTATCTTCTTAACAGTTTTAAAAATGATAAAATATACGGGTGAATACATAATTAGGGGTGGGAAAGAACTCTCTAAGCATGCAACCAAAGGTGATACTCTAAAAATATAAATAAATAAAGTACTGAGTTGACTACATTAAAATGAGGTGAGGGGTGGGGAAACCTTTCAGCAATAAAATAAGCTAATAAAAACAGCAAAAAACCACACAAATAAAATTAAAAGACAAAAATAAAGTGGAAAAAATTTGTAACAACTATATTTATTTTATTTTTTAAAAATATATTTTATTGATTTTTTACAGAGAGGAAAGGAGAGAGATAGTTAGAAACATCGATGAGAGAGAAACATTGATCAGCTGCCTCCTGCACATCTCCTACTGGGGATATGCCCACAACGAAGGCACACGCCCTTGACCGGAATCGAACCTGAGACCTCTCAGTCCGCAGGCCGATGCTCTATCCATTGAGCCAAACCGGTTTCAGCTGTAACAACTATATTTAATAGCTCACTATGCTAATATATAAAGAGCTATTACAAATCTTTGAGACGAAGAGATTTCCCACTTGGAGCTCCATTTAGAGAATAAAGTGGACTGGACACACTTTCTGAAATGCCTCCTCTTTGATGTAAAGGCAGCCATAATTACCTGGAGTATGGCCAAATGGATGCTCCTGGTACTAACAGAATGATATGCTTTAGCTTGCTATAGTCCTTTCTCTGGGTACTAAGGAGAAAGAGGATGACCAAGAACATGACATGGGGGTGTGGGAGAAAGTCTTACAGAGTGAAATAAAGACAGGATAGGTGGAAACACAGAAGAAAGTAGAGAAATACTAAATCTATTTTTTAAAGCAACACAACACACCGAGAAGAATGTAAAACATCTGAAACACAGGACCCAACCTGCAGTGGGCACTTTATTAAATATGTATTGGCTCTAGCTCGTTTGGTTCAGTGGGAAGAGCATCAGCCTGTGGACTGAAGGGTCCTGGGTTTGATTCTGGTCAAGGGCACATGCCCGTGTTGCAAGCTCGATCCCCAGTGGGGGGGGGGGGAGGTGTAGGAGGCAGCCAATTAATTAATGATTCTCTCTCTCATCATTGATGTTTCTATCTCTCTCTCCCTCTCCTTTCCTCTCTGAAATCAATAAAAATATATTAAATACTAGAGGCTGGTGCACGAATTCATTCATGGGTGGGGTCCAGCTGGCCCACCGATCAGAGCTGATCAGGCCAGGCCGGCTGTGGGGAGGGAACACGGGAGGTTGGCCGGCCAGCCCTGCCCCCAATCAGGGTGGGGGGCCGATTGGGGGCGGGGCCAGCCGGGGGGAGGGGCTGCAGGCAGTTTAATTCTCATAACAGCTCTCTATGATTGGTATCATTATCCCCATTTTACAGATTTGAAAACTGAAACTTATGAAACTGAAACTCTTTGCTCACATTACTAGAAAATGGTCAGGTGATTCAAATTTGACTCCAGAGCCCAGGTTCTTACCACTATGTCCTACTTCCCCACTGGCCATCCCCAGTCACATGTGGTCTCAATGGACCCAGGCTGCTGCCACAAACATGGTTCTTGGAAGAAGGGCTGCAATTCCGAATTTCCACACAGGATGGCTGGGTTCCCCCAGTGCCGTGAAGCATCAGGCTAGGCGAAGAGGCTGATTGACTAATAAAGGAAGAGTCGCCACCAAATAAGTGGTATTTCTGGGACTCTACCTTCCAGTGACCTAACTGTGTTCTGTTTACTCAGATGGAGGGGGGCCCTGGTGCCAAGCACTGTACCTTGCAGGGGAATTCGTTTGTGAGGCCCTTTGATGTCACATGCACCCCAGGAACACCCAGCTAAAGCAGGGAGAGCTGCTTCGTGTTTATGCCCCTAAACAGAACCATTTGAGTACACAGACGAAAAGACCAGGTCCGGGAACACTGCGTTTTCTCCAATAGAGTGATTCATGACTAACGTCTTCATTTTGGACACTGAAGTTCAATGTGAAGCCATATGCTTTAAATTAAAAGCACACTAAGCAAATCACAAGTTTTTCAAGCTGGTGCTTAAAGTCTGTTTTGGCATCTGTTGGTTGCCAAAGACCCATATGATTCTGTAATTAAACAACAAATATTTTCTGCAAAATCAATCATTTTAGCTGTCCCCGAATGCTATGATTATGATGTTTAGATTCTATGTTGAGAAATAAGTTGCACAACTAGACCTTTTAAGAACTGTTTGTTCCCTATTCCAATACTGTCCTGATCTTTCTCTAGCCATCTTATTCCAATTCATTATATTAGAAGGCTCAGCTTTTTAGTTACATGAGCAATAAACAGCAGAACCACAGCGCCAGACATGTTGGCAGCAGAACCACCACTAATAGATACTATTATATCTACTTGATCAGAAGATTCATTCACCATGAGGTTAGTCCCAGAATAAGCTGGAGGTCTTGGTTCCAGTTAGAATTCACTGGAAAGAATCCAGGGGCTCACAGAATTGATGGAGAGGTAGGAACTCAGCCCGGACAATAGGCAGGATCCAAGGGCACCTGGAGAACTGGCCACTGCTCTGCTGTTGACTCCACCTCCCCATGTTCTTGCCCGGTTGGCTCAGAGTCTGGGGGACACTAGCCTGGCAGGGCCTCTCGATGGCTGCTCTGTAGTAGAAGAAAGAGGAGTGGCCCCACCTTCCCACCTTGATGGTGAGGAGATTCCCCAAGGAAGATGTGGGACTTGAGAGCAAGACAAGGTCAATAGTAGAGAGTCCAAAGTTCTGGTACCACACTCCTAAAATAGAGACCGTTTTCCACTTTCCAGCCATGTTTTCCTACCTAAGCACAAAACTGTGAGGACAGAACACCACCTCTGGCAAGGGTCACAGAAGAGGCAAAGGTAGGACAAAGCACCTAATGAGCAGGGCTGGCAAGGGAAATATAGTCCTTCTGAAGGACTCTAAGCTTCTCTCACTGTCCTGTGGCTGGTAAATGGCTACTTAGACTTACTTCAGCTTGGAGGCTGCTGTCTACAAAAGTCCTTAAAGGACTTTTCCACCCTGGAGGGCAGTGAGGTGGGTGGGGTAGTGGTGGTTGTGGGGTAGAGGAAGGAAAAAATAAAACAGAGGAAGGGATGCTTATTTAAAATGAATCATTCTCCCCGCTGTGAATCTTATGGGTGGGAGAAAACATATAGTCAGAATTAAGGAATTTCATGGCCAAATCAAGTTCAATTAGGAACGTGTGGTAATGCTTAGGTATGTGGAACAGCTAGAAACAGCGTTCTGCACGATTTACGTTGTACTCCGAGGCCCAGCTGAACTTAGATAAAGCAGGCTTGGATGAGGAGAAGGCAGAGGGAGCCCCAGGGGCTGGTAATAGTCAACACAGGGACCACCTAGGAGGTGAGATGTGAGGGACTCAAGGGCCAGGCCTTTTCTGGGCTTGGTACCAGAAATGACATCTTTTCTGGGGTGGGGGCTAGTAAAATAGGGATGCCCCTCAGAATAGTTGTGATGGGGCTTCTTGGATTATTTTCAGTATTCTAACAAACCCAGCCAGAATAATAAACAGGCTAATTAAAACTTCACATTTCTTTCCTTCGGCCTGAAATGAACTCACTGAACGTAGTGCTGTTGACTGTGTCATCCTGGTGGGTTAAGCCATAAAGGCAACCATTTCTTTCTTTCTTTTTTAAATATATATTTTTATTGACTTCAGAGAGGAAGAGAGAGAGAGATAGAAACATCAATGATGAGAGAGAATCATTGATCGGCTGCCTTCTGCACACCCCGCACTGAGGATCGAGCCCATAACCCAGGCTTTGCCCTGACTGGGAATCGAACCATGACCTCCTGGTTTATAGGTCCATGCTTAACCACTGAGCACACCGGCCGAACAAGGGCAATCATTTCTAATTAATAAAGTGGAAAAGTTAATTTTATTAAATACATTATACCCTTGGGAGAAGACACAAGAATGTATTATCCACAAGAGGGAATAATAGAAGTTGTTATAAGTGGCAAAATGTTGGGAACACCTAGATTCAGGCATTTTGATGGCAACAGTTCCCCACTAAGATGCAACTGTATTTGAAAAGAGTGGATTCATTAGCAAAAGAGACCACAGAAACCTCATTCATTCATTAGACTAACTGAGAAAGGGCAACGGTTGGTGGGGTTAAGAGAAGGGAGGCCTATAAAGGACCAGAGGGCATGTTGTTTGAACCTGGGAGACCCCAGAATACCCTTAAAGCACTTAGAGAGTAACAATAAACAAGGAGAATGGGGAAGTTAAGGGGTGGCAGAGATATATACTGTTAATAATGACTTCTACCTCATAATTTAGTCTTGCCTGTCTAAAGCTGTACTAGACAACTCATCTCCCTAGTGGCCACAGATCCCCATCAATCATCTGGCCATCCTCAGTGAAGGCAGTAATGCCAGAACTACTACAATTTTTTGAGCACCTCCTACATAATAGGGGTTAGAGCCTCATTGGCATGTATTATCTCCTCTACACAGTTCTGCAAAAATGGTTATTGTTCTTATTTTACAGATGAAACCTAGATTCTGGAGTGAGTGCCTTGCCTGAGATCCCACAGTGGCTAAATGTTGAAGCCAGCTGTGAGCCTGAGGCTCCAGAGCCCATGTCAGTCTCCTGGGAAAGACACTGTCCTTAGGCCCTCTCCACACCATCCTCTCAGCTTAGCCAAGTGTGGCCAATGAGGGTTTAATAATCACCTGCGCCCGGTATTGGGCTGCCTTCAATAAAACAGAAAAGTGAGAGATGAAGGTGAGCCAATCCAGTTCAGTGTGTGTGTGTGTGTGTGTGTGTGTGTTGGGAGAGAGTGCATACACACAGAGAGAGTGCATACACACAGAGCAGCCATGAGCATGAGAGAACAGCAAGTGTGAAAAGGCTGCAAGGAGAATGGCACTTGAGGGGCTGGTCTTAGCTTGAGGCACAGTTTACCTTGACACACTGCCACTGGGTGGGATATCAGGGGGCTGCTTGGGACCTGCCACTCGCAGGGCAATTATTTTGTAGTACAAAGTTGCCATTTTGTTGTTTAGTCCCCAATACCTGTGGTAAAATTCCCATTTGCTATTAGATAATGTGTTCGATGTTTGTTAGCACAATTGATAGAAACGATTTCAAAGTCGTTTACCTAAAACAGGAAACACTGGTTTATTTGACAAAATAGTCTGGAAGGAAGAGCTGGCTTCAGGTTTTTCAGGGGCTTAAGTCATGTAACCTTAAATCATGTAACCTACTGTCCCTTGTATGCCTATAGTCCCTTGTATGCCTACAATCTCTCCTTCTCTCCATCACTTAGCTTTGCTCCTCCCTATGTACTGACATACATACTCTCTTTACTTTGTTTTTTTTAAAAATACATTTTATTGATTTTTTACAGAGAGGAAGGGAGAGGGATAGAGAGTTAGAAACATCGATGAGAGAGAAACATTGATCAGCTGCCTCCTGCACACCCCCAACTGGGGGTGTGCCCGAAACCAAGGTGCATGCCCTTGACTGGAATCGAACCTGGGACATTTCAGTCCTCAGGACGATGCTCTATCCACTGAGCCAAACTGGTCAGGGCCTCTCTTTACTTTGTATAGCCTTGCTCTACTTGGCAGTGTGGTGGTGGTTAGAGTGGTAGGGTGGAAGGATGTGATTTTGGGGATGGGAGGTGGCCATGCCAAAAAAAATAATCTCACATAAGCCTACCTTAAGGTGTCTGTCCTACTCTGGACCAATTGCAGTGGCTGGGGGTGGTGGTGGCAGGGGGGTTGGGGGGGGGAGAGACAAGTGATTCTAATAGACCATACTTGGGTCACATACCCAGAGTTTTGACCAGCAGTCAGCATAATTTGCCAGAGTGCCACATAAAACTACAATGTAGTGTGTGTGTCCGGGGATAACTTCCCAAAGGAAGGAAGGTGACATGATCTGAAGAAGTAGAGAAGGAAAAATGCTGGGCTGACAATGCTAAGTTATTGGTTACAGGTCATTATGAATATCACAATGTACAAAAGCAGTGAGCTCCATGAGCAATCTCTATGAAAAATGGCCAGACATCTCATGACACAGGAAAATCTTACAGATGCTCCTGACTAATGACTACCAGGGTGCACATCAGAGAGAGCTGGAAACAAAACAGTGGAAAGCCAAGGCCGCATCATGTTCAAGTGTATGGAGCTCATTTATTTTAAGATGTGCAGTTCTCTTTTAATTATTTATGATACCTCACAGCATACTGTAAGTGGATCCCAGTATGTTCTGTGAGAATAATGATGTTGTAGGACTAACAGACCCCCTCCAGTCTCTGTTCTCCAGATCTTGCTAAGAGGTGGGAGTGAAGCAGTGCAAGTTGATATTCACGATTGTTTATCTGCTTGTTGATGAATCTTTTCTATGCTGGTGTGTGCAAAGGGCAGGGAGCTCTGGAAAAACTCTGTAAACCTGGGTAAGTTTACATAGGGTCACTGAACCTCAGTATTCTCATTTGTAAAATGGAGATGGTAAGACTCTCCTTAAAGTTGGTGAGGGAGCCATTCATTACTGGGTTCAAAGTTATGTTTATTAAGCACCTACCACGGCTGTGTGATGGGTACCAAGGATAGATCACTAAACAGCATGGACAGGATCCCTGCCTTGAGTGAGGGAGACAGATGAAAGGAAATAACATTCAAAAGGCACTTGGCACAGAGCCTGGTACACAGTAAGTGCTCAATAAATGTGAATCACCTTCCCTTGACTTTCCCTGCCAATCTACTCATCTTGTCTTAATGTAAAAATGATGGCAAGTCTCTTAATTTCTTTGACTCTCAGTTTTCTCACAGGTTTATTGAGGGTTTTGGAGATGTTTTCTGATGTTCCTTGCTCTAAAATGCTGAAAATCTTTGGTTCCCGTTATTGGCACCCAGGGCACGGCGAATGGGCTTATTAGAGAGAATCTCCCTGGAGACTATCACTTGGATCCTGTCTTTGAAGGGCAGCTTCATTAATGTCGCCAAGCTGGCCCTACACCATCAGCCTGACCCCACTATTAAGCTTTTTAGAGAGTTATTTCTACCCCACTCCACAAAGAACATCCTCATAAAGCACCTCTATCAACAGAAAGGCACATATAAGAGTGATTTTATAATACACATAGGAGGCAGTGCAGTTCTGATGAGGGCTTTCATTCAGATAGATTTGGCTGGAATCTCAGCACTAGCTATGGGATTTTGGACAAACAATTTAACCTCTTCATGCCTCATTTTCGACATGTGTAAATGAGAATAAAAATCTACTTCAATAGAGATATTGAGGATTGAATAAGATAATGTATGGGTGTGTGCCTGGTATGCAGTAGGTATTTAGTAAATGGAATACAGGCATACCCTGGAGATATTGGAGGTTTGGTTCCAGATCACTGCTATAAAGCAAATATTGCAGTAAAGCAAGTTGTTCATCTTTTTTGCTGGTGGAGGATCTTGCCTTCAATTCATAAAAAAACACACAATGTCAGTAAAGTGCAATAAAGCAAAGTGCAAAATGAGGTCTGCCTATATACCACCTTGAGTTGGGAAGTGCCTGCATGTTAACTGCAGAATGGTAGGTGTAGGGAACTTCTGCTGGAAAGTTAAACACCTACAGCTGGTTCTAGATTTGCACTATTAAGCGTGATGCATTTGGAGTTTAATATGTAACATTCGTGCATTCTGTATATACATTATTCTTTTAGCAGAAGGCTGGGGGAGGAGAGATTAGGAAAGTTAACCAGGAAGTGTGGCGCTCTCCTGTGAAACAAGAGGGCTGGACTTGATGACCTCTAAGATCCTTTTTAATTCTAAAGCTCTATGATTCCAGGCTTTGCTGAAAATCTGTGGGAATTTGCCAAAAGAGAAAAAAAAGTCTTTTGTCCTATTCTGCTTCATTCTTTCTTTGCACACTGGACCTGCCAACTGAAGACCGTTAGCCACCCTTTGTTACTCACTGACCTCTGTGGTCATTAACCTCATGTTTTCACAGAAAATCTCTTTTGTCCACTGAAATGTGAAAAGGTGTGATTTACAACCCCAACACCTCTTTGATTTTTAATTTTTGATCTCAGAGAAAGTGGTTTGAACTCACTTAGCATGATCATGAGAAATAATAGAGGCCCCGTGTACCTTTAACACCGAGACCCAAGAGTTTTAGGCCTCCTAAGCATGAGATTAGCGTTTGTGAAGGTCTAAAATTGCAGGCGCATATTGACACCGTACAAGCCCTTAAATCCACAGGAATCCGCTGGTGCTCTAAGGAGAGCAATCAAAAACCTAAATTAATAATTGTGTCAATAGATTTTGCTAAGGAAAGAAAAAATTATCATGCCTGAGGCTATTGAAAAAAAGAGTTTCCCATTAGGGAGGGAGAAGTAATAAAGTATTCAAAGGCCCAGTTTGATGTTCACTTTTAAATGTTGAGAGCAAGTGTGGCATCACAAACTTTTCTTCTGTCAGCCCATTGTGGCAGGAATCCTTGGTCTCTGCATACTGGGACACTCTCAAGTGAACTGACTCAAAGATCCCGCTGCAGAGTCAAAAGCCTGAGGGACCATGAGTGCGAGGAGAGCAGTCCGGCCCGTGTTTCCCGGCAGTGCCCTGGAGGTCCCGATGGGGAGGAGGCGTTTAGAATGGTTTCTGTATTTTGGTTTTACATCTAATAGAATTCCTCACTGTGGCCCCACCCCCACATGAACACATTTTACTATCAATCCACCTGTAATGAAGGAGCCAGGCACAAAGCAGAACAAGAACTAACCCAATGCTGGCCTCCTCACACCAGCTAAGGCCATTTTCTTCAAACTTTTAAAAAAACATTTCCCTTTCCATAACCAGCAGTAGTGCACAATAGTTGTTTCTAAACATATTAGGGTGTTAACTCTTATACTCAAAGGAGAATATTCAGGTAGAACTTTCAAGAAAAACCCTCAGTTTTTGAATCTTTGTCCTTTTATTCATAGGAAACATTTACTCTTTTATGCTTTTTGGTTGTTTTCTGAGAAGTAACTCTATCACTTTTGACCCAGAAAATAACTTCCAATTTCCTTTATATATGTAAAAATACATATATTTATATCTATAAAGACTATATATAATATATACATATATGTGTATATCTACACTAATAAAAGAGAAACATGGTAATTAGCGTACGACCGCTACCCTTCCCATTGGCTAATCAGCATATCCTTATGCAAATTAACTGCCAGCCAAGATGGCGGCCAGCAGCCATGCACTGAAGCGAACAGGGAGGCTTGCTTGCTCCAGTGATGGCAGACTCCAACGTTCCCCATCTGACTTGCCGGCCTCTCAGCTGCAACTCTAAGCAACTATGTTGTCAAATATAGAAGCTAAACAAAACTCTAGAAACCGGCTTTCAGTCAGCCGGGCTTCAGCCAGCCGGACCGCAACATTGTATCAAATACAATGTTGTAAACAAAGGCCAGAAACCTGCTTTCAGCAGCGAGGCCTCAGAGCTAAAGCGGGCCCAGAATAAAAAGAAAAAAAAAAGAAAAAAAGGAGCAGTTGGGAGCTTCAGTCACCCGCCAGCCGGAAAACGGCCCTCAGCCCCTCAGCCAGCCTGGCCAGGCACCCCAGTGGGGACCCCCACCCTGATCCAGGACACCCTTCAGGGCAAACCAGCCGGCCCCCACCCGTGCACCAGGCCTCTATTCTATATAGTAAAAGGGTAATATGCCTCCCAGCACTGGGATCAGCATGACAGGGGGCAGCGCCCAAACCCCCTGATCGCCCTGCGGCTCTGTGTGTGACAGGGGAAGGCGCCCCAACCCCCTGATCAGCCCTGCTCTGTGCCTGATAGGGGGGAGCTCCCCAATCCCCTGATCGCCCTGTGGCTCTGTGCGTGACAGGGGGGAGCTCCCCAACCCCCTGATCGACCCTGCTCTGTGTGTGACAGGGTACGGAGCCCCAACCCCCCTGATTGGCCCTGCTCTGTGCGTGACAGGGGGTGGCACCGCAACCTCCCCATCGACCCTGCCTTGAGTGTGACAGGGGGAGGTGCCCCAACCCCCCAATCGGCCCTACCCTGAGCGTGACTGAGGGTGGCATCGCAACCTCCCGATCCGCCCTGCTCTGTGCATGACAGGGGGCGGTGCCCCAACTCCCCAATCGGCCCTGCTCTGAGCCTGACCAGGGGCTGCTCCTAGGGATTGGGCGTGCCCTCTGCCACCCGGGAGCAGGCCTAAGCCAGCAGGTCGTTATCTCCCGAGGGGTCCCAGACTGCGAGAGGGCACAGGCCGGGCTGGGGAACCCCCCCTTCCCCCCCCCCAGTGCACAAATTTTTGTGCACCGGGCCTCTAGTATGTATATAAGTATGTACATGTTATACACATATCACTTTTGCCTCTGGGTTCACCATAATTTGGACAATGGTTGTGATGAAAACATTAACTTTAGGCAGCGACAAGTTTGAAACATATTTTAACCAAGCCAATACAGACATTAACCCTCAATGGTTTTGTGTTTAGGAGTTAGCTGTTTCCTTTTCTTTACCTGTGTTAGTGTAAATTCAACAAAAACAATTTTAAAAACCCATGTTACGCACCATTGCAAAAAACAGTGTGAAAAGCTAAGTATCCCTGTTACAGAAGGTTGACATTACTTTTCTACATCACAAAGTGCCCCTTCAACAAACATGCTAAAATTCTAACTTTGTGGACATTGGGCAGATGTGGCAAGACAGAAAACCAACATACCCATTCACTAAAAAAATAAAAATCCAAATTGAGTTCTAAAGCTTTTACTTAAGTGTTATTTACACAAAATGTTAAATATTTGGATAATCAACTGTCAAAGTAGAGTGGCAGTTCCTGGAAGAATTACTTCCCATGAAGCTGCAAAGTATCTGATATTGACATCAAAGTTAATTTCACAAAATTTTAGATTTAGTTTAAATCAAATTTAGATCTGACTCGGAGGCATCAATGATTAAATTTTATGGGCACACAAGTGGAATGTCTGGTGCCTAGCCAAGTCTTTGGGACCACTAAAACCCAAACTCCCACCACGTGACCTTTCTTCAGGGGCAGCTCTGGTTTTTAAATTCAGAACTTTTCATCTCACAGAAAATGAAAAATAATGAGCCATTTCTTTGGATCACGTAACTCTGTTGCCAGAAAAATAAAAGACATTGAATTTTTCAGTAACATACATAACAGGCACCATTTTTGCTTTTATGTAAAGTATCAATTCCACATGTAATTGCTGAATATTTTCTAAATTAAGAGCCCATGTGGTGAGCGGGTGCACACAAAAAGATAATCAGAAAAATCTCGGCATTAAAATATAGTCTCCAAGTAAAAACACATAAATCATTTTGGTAAGGCCCGGCCTGCTGCGAAAATTACTGCTCTCAGCTTCATACTTCTGGTGAGTCTAGTGCAGAGGAACTGAAAATCGACTGGGCCTGTGAACTTTGGACACAAGGTAAAGGCAACCGGAACAAATGGCTACACACCACAAAGTCAAAGACCAAACAGAAAGCAACATAGAGCTCTACCACTGGATTGTAGTAAAGTATGCACCAGAAGACTTGCATTCTAGTTTCTACTTTTCACTCCACTGCCGAGTAACTTCACTTGGCAGAGGTGCCACTTTCCTAAGTGAGGATATTCAAACCTTCTCCACAACCCCGCCCCCTGCCCCCCGCCCCCCCCCCCCCCAGAAAAACGGGCGAATTCTTGAAGGAATTTCCCCCCCCCAAAGGGGGGACCCTACCCATTTCCCTTATCAGTTGCTTATTCAGAGCCTGTTGCTAATGAGGAGACAACTATAGGTTTCTGATCACCTGGTCTGTTCCAGTACCTACAAAGGGTACCCCTACTGCTAGCTGGTCATCTCACAAATGTCACAAGGGGGTGGTGGTTGGGGGGGGTGGGGGGGGGTAGGTACTGAGAGCATGCCTGTGCCCAACGTGGTCCTGTGTCCACTCCTGTAAAACCACAAAAGGTGTGCAAAAAGGAAACTGGTTCTGCGAGAGCTCAAGGCTGTAACATGCAGGCAGGTGGTAAAGGTGAGCAGAATGTTCAAGCCCACTGCTTCTTTCTGTCCTGAGCTTTCAGACATGAGTAGGTGTAAGAACAGGTACTTTTTTTGGTCTTCCATAAGAGAAAGACATACTCAAGTGACTCCTGAAACTATTCTTGGCTCAGGGCACAGAGAATCACTGGGAGTAAGACATTACTCACCTGGGATGTATTATTCAGATGAGAGAAACATTTGCAACCCGAGGACATGCGGGAATTGATGTGTAAGACTTATTTATCAGCTCTCCTCTCTGTGAAAGCTGAAGTCTTCAACCTCCGCTGCACATTAGAGTCATCTGGGGAACTTTAAAATAATCCTGAGGGCCAGGCCACACCCCGAACAATCACATCAGAATCTCTGGAGGTGGGACCCAGGCAGGTCGCTATTTTTTAAAGCTCCCCTGGTGGGTCCAATGTGCAGCCAAGGTTGAGAAGTGCTTTGCTAGAGGAATAACAGTCAGCAGCATGCACCCGGGACTCAGGAGCTGAGGAGGGTGGAAATGTTCTCAGTTATGCTGACTTGTTGAAAGCGTCCCAGGTTTCCAGGGCAACTACCTAGTGCCTACTGGCTTATTTCAGTTTTCCTCTTACGGGTCAGAATCAAAGGCAGACAGCCTAAAATCACTCAGCAGCAGCTCATTTGGCTGATGAAAATGTTGAAAATTCTAATTTGCCTTTTAACTTAAACTTGTTGCCTTCTCCCTTGGAAATACTTTAAGTATTAAGAATCAACTTACAAAAAATATCTTACTAACCATGTTAACACCTGTGAAAGGTCCAAGCAAACACCCAACCCCTATGATTAGGTTGCTTATATAATAACCCCTTACTGAAAATTCAAGAAACACTTAAAGGAAAAAAAACCAGGGCAAAGACTGTTGAAAAGAATTGTATTTCTTTAAAGGAATGACAAGCAATACACTTTCCTCATTAATTTATATCTACCCCTCATCTCCATAGGCTCAATTAATAAAAGTCATGCATAAATCATATAAGAGATCATTAAATCAAGCAGTTTACAGTGCTGACTAATTGGTAAATAAATATAGCACTTCATGAAATTGGTAATGGGTGTACAGATTCTGTTTTTCTTTTAAAAAGAGGGGAAAAACCACAAAAAAGCTTTATCTATAGCTTTGTAGATATATCCACACCTCATCCACTTTAATTTTATATTTTCCAAGTTTATTATGGGGAGATAGATCACAAAATAGAGTCCCATGGGGGACCATAATTGTGGAAGAAAAGTTTTTTAAAAAAAATTCAGATTTATTTAATTAGCCAGATGCTGGTAGCATTTGTATAAGACATCCTAAATCTGGTGTTGCTACATTTTTATTTTGGTGCAGTTTTATTTTGGAACATAACTATAGACAGAAGAAAAGAAAGCAAGGCAGGCATAGGAGAGGATGAAAATAGCTCTTTGGCAGGGTATAGTAAAAACAAAAAAAGTGTTTTGTAAATTAGCTTGCTTTCTGAGATTTAATTTTTTGTTTGTTTGTAAAAGCTTTTGTTGTGTATGAACAATAACACCTTCAGATAGAAACTTTTGTTTCCTCACCATGGGACCTGAATTCAAAGTCGGGTTATACTGCTTGCCAATTGTGTGACCTTGTGCAAGATACTAAACCCCTTTCTTCATAATGGAAGAGTAATGGTACCTTCTTATGCAGATGTTTATGCAAAAATGCTCAAATAATATTTGTTATTGTTATTTACTGTGAGCTGACAACCCTAGTTCCTGTCTTGATTTTTTCCACAGAGAAATTCAATTCTTATAGAAATGGGTCCCTCAGAGCAAAGTCCTAGGTAAAGATGTGAACAGAGACCAGTGACCCTAAGTAAAATGAAAATTCACAAAAACAATGCCTCCAGCCTTGACCTGTCATTCCCTTTTCTCATGGAGAACCTGGATGTGGCCAATGGAACAGCGATGGCTAACTTAGAAGTGATGCAATGCTACTAACGACCTGTGAGAGAAGGCTCGGCAAGAAAGGACCCAACTAATGGAGGGCCTTCCACTCATGATCACAGGTGCTCTCTACCCCAAGCACCTTCTCTCTGGCCAGGACTCAGTGGAGACCTGAGGTGGAAGAGACTTGGTCACCACTCTCAAGAATCTGTCAATCTGGTAGAGGAGAACAGTGTTAGTTACACACGCAAATATGCTCAAATACTAAAATTAGAGGCCGCGGAGTTCTGTTAGGACATGGGGTATGAGCTCTGTAGCGTGGCAGTGGTGCGGCAAGGGGATCGGCAGGTGTGGCCAGAGGACCCCCAGGCAAGGTGGGCTCCCAGCTCTCAGGCCAGGGCTGCTGTGGAGAGGCTTTATGTCTCCTCGCCAAGCTTAGACTTTACACCCTTTGAAGTGAGCTGTTGCTGAATAGGGTCTGGAGACCTCCAGAGCAGTGGTTCTCAACCTTCCTAATGCCGCGACCTTTTAATACAGTTCTTCATGTTGTGGTGACCCCCAACCATAAAATTATTTTCGTTGAGCCCTAACTGGTTTGGCTCAGTGGATAGAGTGTCGGCCTGCGAACTCAAGGGTCCCAGGTTTGATTCTGGTCAAGGGCATGTACCTTGGTTGTGGGCACATCCCCAGTAGGGAGTGTGCAGGAGGCAGCTGATCTGATGTTTCTCTCTCATCGATGTTTCTAACTCTCTATCCCTTTCCCTTCCTCTCTGTAAAAATCACTGTAAAAATCAATAAAATATATTTTTTAAAAATTATTTTCGCTGCTACTTCATAACTGTAATTTTGCTACTGTTATGAATCGTAATGTAAATATCTGATATGCAGGATGTATTTTCATTGTTACAAATTGACATAATTAAAGCATAGTGATTATCACAAAAACATATGTATTATATATGTGTTTTCCGATGGTCTTAGGCGATCCCTGTGAAAGGGTCGTTCGACCCCAAAGGGGTTGAGACCTACAGGTTGAGAAATGCTGGAGAGTAAGCTCAGGAGGCATTCCCAGGAGAGCCAGAGAGAAAGTCCCATTGTTCCTCTCCCGGGCCCCAAGAGAGAAAAGCCAGGAGGACAATTGTTTTTCTGAACAAAAGATTTAACTTTTGAATGACTGTGGCTGAGAACTTATTTCATCCTTCTGGGGGACCTAGAAGTCACAACTCCTGCTGGGATTTTTACTTTTTAAATAAAAAGATGAGAGAAGAAGAAGTAGAGGAAAGAAAGGGAGGTAAAACTGGGGAGGGGGAATTATGAGGAAAGGCAAGAGACTGAGGGAAATTGGAGAGTCCTCATTGGACGCCTGTGACTGACAGCCATCTCTCAGTTTATAGCAGGCCAACCGGGATGTGTGGTTAAATACAGCGACTCCAGCAATGAGCTTAGAATTGGCGAGAAGGGCAGAGAGGTCATCGTCCCTCAAAACAGTGCTCCTCTCCTCAAACTTGATTCCCCCCGCACCCCCCCACACACATTTGCCCCAAAGGCTATAATGTTCTGTTTTCTTTCTGAAGTGTAAGAAAGGAAGTGGCATTTGTACACTAAACTCTCTATCTCCGCGTGGCCTCAACCCTTCCCAAACTGCTTCTCTGAGTGACATCAAACCTGAGAAACTCCTGTCCCTTCACTTTCTGAGATTTTCCAGCCCTACTGGCAGTGCGGCTTGAGCCACCACAAACTCATGATTACAGTCATGAAAGAGCCTTTGCCCCTGCAAAGAGCTGTGTTGTTGTTTTTTTCTTTCCATCCTGAAAAGTAGATAGAACGTAATTTATAAATCAACAAGCTGCCAATTGTTGGCCTATCTAACCTTGGGATATATATTTTGTATAAGATTAAGATGATCTTTGACTTTTTGGGGTTATTTTTACCTGTTAATAATGATACACACTCCTTTCCACTGTATATTTTTATTAACTTTCTTAAAATTGCCACAGAAGATCCTTGCCTGGAAGAATAGCTCATTAGCATATACTATTACCATCAAAAGCACCATACTATTATTAGATATAAAGTAAATAGTTCTTGTAAATACAGGTTAAGTTGCTTAACTAAAATTGTGAGGGTTGAGCATAACTTGAATTTGCAGAGGAGGCTGCAGCCAAACACAGGGTCAAATAGTAGTTTGCCATGGCTTTGGGGCCCTTCCCCATAGTCTACACCAGCACTCCTCCCACAGTCATCCCAATAAACAAGCTAGTAGAAGCAGAGGGCCTACAGTGTAAACACGGCTTCAAAGCGAGTCTTGCAGCAGCTCTCCATCCAGGTGGCAGTCCCTGATATCTGCCTATGTGGGGGTTCTGGAGCCAGCATTGGCTACAGTTATTTGAGAAGCAGTGTTTACAGTTTTCCATTTATTGAGGAGATGAAAAGAGAGAAGGAAATCCAACTGGCTTTTGTATTAAATCATTGAACAAACATTAATCTACACTAATAAAAGTGTAATATGCTAATTAGACCAAATGACCTGGACAAAGCCATGGTGGCGGAGGCCAAGGCAGAAGTGGTTAGGGGTGATCAGGCAGGTAGTGGAGCAGTTAGGGGCATCAGGCTGGCAGGCAGAGGTGGTTAGGGGCAATCAGGCAGGCAGGCAGGTGAGCGGTTAGGAGCCAGTGGTCCCAGATTGCGAGAGGGATGTCCGACTGCTGGTTTAGGCCCAGCAGTTGGACATCCCCCGAGCGGTCCCGGATTGAAGAGGGTGCAGGCCGGGCTGAGGGACCCCCCCCCCCACCAGTGTGCACCGGGCCTCTAGTTAATATATACAAGTGAGCAAGGAGCCTATTAAGGTGTTGTGGGAAATGCACATAATATAAGACTTGCCCCTTGCCTGCCTCTTCAAGCTTCTGGTACACTATGCACCCAGGGACCAGACTTCTTCCAGCTCCTGGAATGTTCCCTGCTTTCTCCTCCCCTCCCCTCCCCCAGCTTTTGCATCATTCTCTCTGCAAACTACACACCTAATGCTATATTTTATAAGACTAATTTTTACTCATCCTTTAAGTCTAAGTTAATTATAACTCTCCTAGGATAGTCTTCTCTAACCCCTTGGACTAGGCTATGTTCCTTTGCTGTATGCTCGCAGAGCCTCCTGAACTTCCCCCTTTCAAATAATTCCTTCTGTGTTTTTAATTTTTAAATGTCTTTTCTAATCTTCCGTAAATTTCATGAAGGCAGGGACACTGTCTCATTTACAACTATGTCCCAATAGCCTAATACTTCATGCCTGGTACATACTAGTTGTTTCCTGTTTTTTGAATTATTTAATTGGATAGAATGATCTACAAGGGCTTCCATAATAAGAGAGTGGGACTAATCGGTTATCTATACAGAAAAAAAAGAAAATTAGATTCCTCTCCCATGTCATATGCAAAAATAAATTTCAGGTGGAATGAGTCCCTACATGTGAAAAACAAGATATTAAGACTTTTAAAAATATATAAAGTTTAATATTTTTATGAGCGTGGAGAGGGAAGATTTCTTAAACAAGGCACAAAAAGTACAAGCCATAAAGATAAAAATAGTGATAAAACTGTTAAAATTAAAACAATCTTTCAATAAAAGATACAAGTTTCACAAGTGAACAATGTGAATATTTTAGCAGTTAGTTCAGAGAAATTATCAAAAATTGTGGGTAATGCAGTGAATATATTAGCAGCCTGGATATTTTATATATTTCAAACAAAGTAAAAATTATGTAAAATGCAAATTTTAGCAGTAATTAAGAGTGTTCATTGTATTGACCTTAGGAAGCTTTTGGAATCCTTCAACAGAAAATATTCGCTACACTTCCAATACCCTCCTTTGATATTATTTATTTAAAACGAAGTATCTCATAGCAGCTCAGGAAAGGCTGAAACCTCAAATACGGGACAGCTGTTCTGTTTCTAACATCCAGACTAGCCCTTAAAATAGTGCTCTAGGCCTAGCCAGCATGGCTCAGTGGTTGAGCGTCGACCTATGAACCAGGAAGTCATGGTTCGATTCCTGGTCAGGGCACATGCCTGAGTTTCGGGCTTGATCCCCAGTATGGGGCATGCAGGAGGCAGCCAATCAATGATTCTCTCTCCTCATTGATGTTTCTATCTCTCTTTCCCTCTCCCTTCCTCTCTAAAGTCAATAGAAAATGTATTTAAAAAAAATAGTGCTTTGGTAAAATAGATCTAATTATAATTAGTCTGCTTGGCCACCCTTTTGGCCACTTCTGTCTCCTTCCCCCAAACAACCCCAAACTTTACAACCCTAAATCAGCACAGTGACTTGTGTGCATGAGAACCGGCTTTCTCTCAGGCTGACAGCTTGGCTGTGTCTGGGGTAGGCACACATCCCTCCTATTTCTTCCTAATGAACCCTGGAGAATACCCCAAATACGTATTGTTTATGTAGTCTTGTCTAGAGAGGGTATGGGCACAATATTAAATCTATCTCAGAAGCATTCAACAGGACACACACACACACACACACACACACACACACACACACACACACGCAGGCATCCTCATATACCCTGCAGTTGTAGAACACTCTGCAGTTAGAGCAAAATCTTTCCCCTTCACATTTAATACGTGGAAATGCTTGAGGTTTGAGGAAACATTTTCATTAAGCGTTTGATGTGGTGGAGGAGCCCCAGGCAGTGGGAAACTGCTTTGGTTCCCATTTCAGAAAGTCCTCAGGATTTGGGAAGAGGAGCTAATGAAATGTTTTCCTGTTTAAAGTCACTTACGGGGAAATGAATCTTCTAAAATGCAAGATGCTCCATTTTAAAGTGCAGAGTAATATTTAGCTCTACCCACACACCATAACACTCTGAAGGGGAGAAAGGACCCACCAGCACCTTTGAGGAACTCACATACCAGTAATCTTCAAAACAATACTGATAAATGGGATTCTGAGTCACAGGTTACTAGAATTTATTCTTAAGTCCAGAGACTGAAGATACCTCATTTTTATTTGTGAGCTAGCAATATGAAAATGACAATGAAAAAAAAATCAGTCTTCTAATACTAACCAGTTATCCCAGATCTAACTACCTATCTCCCTATACCTTCGACCAGCATTTATTGGCAGCCTATCAGATTACAGATGCTATGAAAGGTCCCACTGGGCATACAAATATGAACAAGTTACAGACTTTGCCCCCCAGGAAACTAATGTCTAAGCTAAAAAAATATTTTTAGGAGAGTAATAAATCAGAGAGACTGGGTCCATTCTGGATTTTTAAAACGACTTCCTAGATAATTAAAATACTTTTATATAGAATTCTTGCTTCTTGTCCCCTCAACTCTGAGTTCTCCTGGTTTGCAGGTCTTGCTATCTAGGAAAGGAATGCTTCCACCAGGGGATGCAACAATGGTTCCATTGAATTGGGAGATGAGACTGCCACTTGGCATTTTAGGCTCCTTATGCCACCGAACCAACAGGTAAAGAAAGGAATTACTCTTGAATGGATTGACCCTGATTATCAGGGCATTGGGGTTACACAATGGGGGCAAAGAGGGCTCTTTGGAACCCAGGACACTCTGCATACCTCTCAGTTCTTCCATATCCCACAGTAAACAGCAATGAGAACTAGTAAGCAGAAACATGCAGAGCCAGTGAAGATTGGGGTCTTTCACGACTGAGGTTGCAGCAACCAGGCCTGGGGAAGGTTCTCACGAGCTGGGGTTTGGCTGGGATACCAGAGTGAGGAATACACATCAACTGTGGCTTTATGACCATTTCATTGACAGTAACAAGGACTTTAGCTGCTGTACGTATTTTCTTCTTACCTTTTTAATGCACAAGTATGTATATACAAGCACATTGACTTATTTTCTCTTTCCTTCTTGCCATAATACTATTATTACTCTCAGCTCCACACTCCTTGTGATGGTTGGACAAGACCTTACAAGTCACTTTCTCCTTTGGCATATGACTGCCTAGCAGGCTCTGCCAACAGTGGGTGCTAGATGGAGACTAGATGGCTGGGGAAGGTGGGACTTGCTCCTTCTGTTTACTTCTTGTTCTGTCCGCATCACTGTACCATCGATGTTCACCCTGGCAGCAACAGTGGACTCCACAGTCACAGTTGGTTCCAGTTTACAGTGTCCCCATGTCACTGCACCAGCCTCACGGCGTCCCCTCAGACACTAGCGCTAGCTGGACAGTGACCCTGCTCAGAGGTGTGGACTTCAGTTCTGTGAGGCCCCTCTTCCAAGCCCAAGTCTTAACAGTCACATCTTCTCTTTGCTCCTCAAAGAGGAACGGCCCTAGGAGTGGTAGCTGCTTCCTGAAGTGACCATCTTCAGGGTACCGCAGGTTCCCTTTCGCCTTTTCAGTGAATATTAGCTAACAACTAAAGAGTTATTCTCTCTGCTAAGGTAATGGTGTGGTTTATGTCTCCTGACTGGGCCCTGGCTAATGAAGTGAATACTGTTGTCTTCCCAATAGCCATTCTTCCCCTTCCACAATGCATAGCTGTCATGTGTTTGGGGCAGATGGACTCTGCTCCTTACCCAGGGATGGGCCCTAACAGGTGACCCCATTTTCTTCCTCACAGTAATTGGTGCATTCAACCCAAGCATCAGCTAATTAGCCCAAAACATTTCCCTGGCCACAGGGATTGGTTAGGGGTGGTCCAATCAAATTCTGAGACAAGAAAGCTCTATTTCCTTGTGAGCAGGGTTTCATTTGGATGTAAAGTCTACAACCGCAGCAGCCATTTTGCCATCTTATGAGAAACCAAACTGAGAGTGAAGCAAACCGTGCAGGATAGCAGAGTTAAGGAAATTGAAAAGAACAGCCGGAAGTCTTGAAGTCATGCCTCATGTCCTCAGGACATTCAATTAAGTGAGCCAATGAATCTCTATTGTTTCAGCTAGTTTGAGTTAGCTATGCAGTTACTTGCCAGTGAAAACCTTATAATGAAGTCATCCTGTAATTAAACATATATGTAATTATATAGGACCATGCAGGCTTATACTAAGAGTAGTTCTATCTATATGCATTAAGCATCCACAGGTCTATAACCCATATGAGGTGAATAGGGTAAATATTAAAGAATGATCAAGTCCTTCACCTTTGTTTGGGTTTTTAAACTAGAATTACCCTTTAAAACCTGTCTCTCCTTTGCACCTTCGAAATACCAAAACCTTTATTTATTGAATAGGAAAAGTGTTTCTGAATTTTTTTTGTAATCCTAAGGACATGGGAACCTGTTTATTTTTATGTATGTGTTTTGGCTGGTTTTTCTAATATCCGTGGGATGTGAACGCAGAGCCATTAGAGCATGTGCAACTTCAAATTAATCACAACCTGGAAACTAGGTAACTCCCATCAGCTTTGCCTTCAGCTCCTGATGCTAGCATGTTGGTAGGTCAACCAGGAGGACAGGACCTGTGGATCTTATTTGTAGAAACCTGAGATCTGAAGACTCCGGGCCTCCCTCTGCCCTCCTTCTCCTCTTGCCTTTGACTCTTTAGTGAGGAGCAAAGACACCAATAATAACAATTGCCTCACATTTGCATAATGCTCAAGTTTTCAAAATACCTCATACAGATAACTTAACTTGGATGCCCGACTCCCCAGGAAGTGGACAGGGGAGTATCGTTATTGACTCTGAGGGCGAGGACTGTGACGGAGGACTTATCCTTCTGTCTCTAGGCTAGCCTTGTAACGTGACCTTGACATAATTGCAGGTGACCAGGAAACGCTGGTTAGTGAATGAAATGAAATGAAAGACAAGAGAGCTTTGGCAAAGCAACTCTCCTTCCAACCCACTCAAGACTGCAGAGCTGCGTGGTGAGAGGAGGCCGAGGACCAGGACCAAGGATTTGGCTCTGGTTCTTTGCCTTTTCCTAGATAAGGTTGTGGGCAGCTGTGAGGGGAGGCTCTAGGGGCCTGGAGGGTACCTGGGGGAGCAGAGAAGCTCCCCTGGAGTGGAGCTGGTCAGGGACATGTTCTCACAGAGAAGGGCTGACAGTTAACCACCTGACTGAACTTCATAAATAGACAAAGTGGACCGTACACACGTTTCTTCTTCCAGCTACTTGCTCCATACCTCGGGCTCTCTCATGAAGGTCTGTTAGGACACCAGGCCTCCGGTGTTTTCACATATTAGCCTACAGACTTGAACCAGAAAGGAAAGAGAACACGCGGGATAAAAGTGATTTGGAGATTTAAAAAAAGGGGGTCCTCACTCATCCTGTCTACATCTAATGGTGCCGAGGGAGGAAGTGGGAAGAGCACTGGACAGAAAGTCCGGGGCTCAGGGCCAGCTGGGACTCTGCCACTGATTGCCACATATCTTGAGCAAGTTGGTAAGTTTTTGGAGTCTTCACTTACTTTTGTAAAATAAAGAGTTGGTCTCTTCATGCCATGAGATTCTAGGAGGCAATAGGCATGGTTAAAAGAGGTTTTCTGTTCAGAACCCACCCCTGCGACTTATCCTTTGTGAAACTTGGGACAAATCCTTTTAAAAAATAATTATCTTCCTAATATTAAAGTATACTATACATATTATAGAAAATGCAGAACATAGAGGTAAGAGTCTTAAGGTAGAAAATAAGGACCTCTCAAAGGTAACTGATTATTTGAGGGTATTTCTTCCTATAATGTAAATCAGGGGTTTGCAAACTACAACCCTTTGGCCAAGTGTAGCCTGCTGCTGTTTTTCTATGGCCTGTGAGCTAAGAATGTTTTTTTGTATTTTAAATGGTTGAAAAAAATCAAAAGAGTAATAATGAAAATTAAATGAAATTCAAATGTTGGTGTCTATAAGTAAACTTTTATTGGAATATGGCTATGATTATTTATGTTCTATGATGTTTTCACCCTACAACAGCAGAGCTGAGCAAGAAATCTGAGAGCCTGCAAAGCCTAAAATATTTACTATTTGGTTCTCTACAGACAATATTTGTGGACCCCTGATATAGGTAAAACATGTGATATACATAAATATATATAAAATTACATTATATATTTTATACTCTTTCTCTTAACATTTAAATACAAACGATTGTTGGTAGCTGTAAGCTTTTTTGTAACATGATTTTAATAGCTCCCTAATATTACATTATTTAAGAGGTACTATAATTTAAATATGCTTGTGTTGGACATTTGGGTTATTAAATTTTTTCACTTATAATTGCTACAAACATCCTTAGGCATAAATATTTGACCATATCTCAGATTATTTCCTAAAATTAGATTCCTGGAAGTAAGAGGACTAGGGTAAAGTGTATAAACAGTTCTAGATGCTCTCAAAATGTACCAGTCACACCCCCATTAATCAGTGAACGAGATCGCTTTTCTCTGTATGCTTCTGAGTAATCCTCATTAGAGGAAAAGAAGAGGGAGAGGAAGGGAAAGGAAGGGGAAGCTGAGAGAGAGTAGGAGAAGGAGGTTAAGATTGAGGATTGAGGTTGATATTAGCTCCAGGTTCATTTGCCTCGAACATATTTTCTCTTTTAATGAAATGGGGGTAAGAGTTTAAGGAACTAAACAGTTTGCTTTGATTATAAAAAAAAAAAAGATGAAAGCGCTTTGTAAACTGTTAAATCACAATCATTGTCTCACAAATTCTTATGATTCTATGAAAGGGGTATGTATTAACCAGCTAGTAATTCACCCTGAGGGGGGACAAACAACTCACCATAACTTCCTGTTTACAAGAGAATCAGGTCTTAACTTTACAAAGAGCACTTCATCCCTGTGTTACATTCTTAAAATTAGGTCCATGTGTTTCTTTTAATTAGTATTTGATACAGTATTAATATTCCTATTTATCTTCTGCATGCCATATGGATTAAATTCTCATTACCCTTGATCTTAATACTTTTAAAATATGTAAATCAGCAGACTCTCTCTTTAAAGCCGTGTTTGCATTCCTGTCTATTATTGCCTAAGGCAAAAGGAAAATATCTGCCTTGCAGAAAGTCCCCAAATTGTGTTGATAACCTGAAAACCATATATTACACTGGTCAATCCCAATAAATTAAATAATGGCCAAGTGAAAATGAAGGCAATTAGAATTAAGTACTGCTCAAACCGAGGAAGGTTAATGAGAGCCCACCGTGCGTGCATGTCATCAAGTTCCTCATGTGGCAGGGCGGACCTCGTTAAGGCTTTGTGATTTACTTAACTTCAATAAATGGAACACAATAAAGCTTTTCTGATGAACAAATACATGCTCTCTGTATTAAGTGCTTCAGTGTTCTGAAGCAGCAGCAGGGTGAAAGTCTTTTTGTTTGCTTGCTCGGAGCTGTAGCAATTCATATCACTTCTGTGGTCCCTAGTTTCTTCCACTATTAAATGGGGTGATTAGGCTGGTGAATTCTAAGGCATATTCCAGCTCCAAGCACTAAATAGAAGCAATAACAAGGCAGTTATTGAACACATTTTAAAGGAACTGTAACTGGGACTATAGCTACTAATTAACTCAAGAAAGACTGGAGATGGAAAAGAGCAACCAACGATGGTTGATTCATGAAAATTAATCTTAAAACAGAACAACTTATATATACTATTTATGATCACAGTCTTTCAGAAGGTATTTTTCCTTTAAAAAATTTATTGTGAACACACACTGGCATTATCTGTTCACCACCTAACTTGAAATATTCTTCTAGAGCAGTGGTTCTCAACCTTCCTAATGCCACGACCCTATAATACAGTTCCTCATGTTGTGGTGACCCCCAACCATAAAATTATTTTCGTTGCTATTTCATAACTGTAATTTTGCTACCGCTATGAATCATAATGTAAATATCTGATATGCAGGATGTATTTTCATTGTTACAAATTGAACATAATTAAAGCATAGTGATTAATCACAAAAACAATATGTAAACATATATGTTTTCTGATGGTCTTAGGCGACCCCTGTGAAAGGGTCGTTCGACACCCAAATGGGTCTCGACCCACAGGTTGAGAACCGCTGTTCTAAAGTGTGCTGGGCAGTCATTCCCTCCCTTAGAGCTTATTCAATTAATGGCACAGAATGTTTTTAGGAGAATTTTATGTCACTCAAAGGTCCACAACCTGCATGCCATGAAATGCCACCATTTTTCCTGCTTATTTGTAAAGTTAATTGCCTTTTGTCAGCTTTTCATTTTACTTTGGAAAATAAACAGTTTCCCATACTTATAATGGAGTTGAACTCCCTCTTTGGGTTGTAGGAGGACTTGTGTTCTTAAGTCCAGATGTGGCTCTTTCTAGAGGAATGCAATCATGTCTTTGTTTTGAATTAATTGCCTAGGTAGCCACTCTAATTTCTTGTATTTTGACTGACAAACATCCTACATCTTACCAGTTATTAGATAATGCAATTTGATGCTCAGTTCAGTCAAACTTTGCCAGTACAACATTGTCTATATAGTATATTCTAGTAGTAGTCCAAACTTCAGAATAACGAATATTTTCTATAGAGAGTAGTTCTGCTTTAGAGAGTTTAACATCTAGCTCTTAAAAAATATACACCTTGAGCCCCATATCTGACTAGTAAAACACATAGAGACCAACTATCAGACACAGCTGGGATATCAATATGGAAGATGAGAGTTTATATGACAAATTACTGATGGCATAGAGCAGTGATTCTCAACCTTCTGGCCCTTTAAATACAGTTCCTCATGTTGTGACCCAACCATAAAATTATTTTCGTTGCTACTTCATAACTAATGTTGCTACTGTTATGAATCGTAATGTAAATATCTGATATGCAGGATGGTCTTAGGCAACCCCTGTGAAAGGGTCGTTCGACCGCCAAAGGGGTCGCAACCCACAGGTTGAGAACCACTGGCATAGCGGTTCTGGGATATCTAAAGGAAAACTAGTCATGGCATAATAATTCTCATAATAGACTGGCTGGAAAAATGAGAACCAGGCATAGATTTACAACTCATATATTACACTGTGTATTTTTTCCTCATTTAAGCCAAATATGTTTATAGATATTTATGTTTGTTGAAATTATATCTAGAAGTGTATAGCTCAGTGGGACATCTGCCATGTTGCACAGGGTGCACCACATAAGTGGGTGCCAACCACGTCCATGAGGGCCGGGCCTGTACTCTTGGTGGGTTGAGGAAATGCCAACCTTTGACAGCCTCTTCCACCTCTCTGCCACCTGATCACCAATGTTTCAATTGCATATTGAAAGACTGACCCTTGTTTTTACTAGCGTCATTTCTCTAGCATCATTTGATCATAATCTTAGCAGCTGCCATTTGGACTCATTGCCTTAAAAAGTTATTGAAAAGGCATCAATTTTGACAATGTGTTCAGGAAGGACACAAGCCAGAAACAAAGGCATCTCATTCCAGATTCCTCCTCAACTACTCCCCACCTTATATCAATCATTAGGTCCTGTGCACCCCACCTTTATCCTCCCTGCAGGAATCATTCCTTCTATCTCACTGGTTTAATTCAGGCCCTTCAACTCAGGCTAGACCACAGTAACTGCCTCTCTGCTAATCTCATTTCTAGTTTTGTCCCATTTTATCTATTCTCTACATGGTAACATGAGATAATTTTCTAAGTGAGAATGTCTTTCCTCTGCGTAATATCTTCAATGATTCTCTGTAACATACAGAACAAAGATGGCTCTTCAGCACAGCACACAGGCCCCTCCTGATCTGATACCTCCTTACCTCTCCAACTTTTCTCCTACTGGTCCTCAGATCTCAGCCATGTTCCAACACCACAAACTCCATTTGCTAGTCCTTTAAGAACCAGTTCAAGCTCATCTTCCCTAACTTTCAAGTCCAAGTTAAATGCCCTAATACTGGGCTCCCATTTCATCCTGTATATAACAACATAATAATAATCCCACCTGCAAATACAGAATCCTATTCATCTTTCTGTATATATGACCTGGATCAGAGCAAATGACAAATGAATGTATATTCAAGGAATGAACAAATCTGTTAGTTGCTCTTTCTCAAAAACATCTACTAACACCTCTAATTCCTTTAGAAATTACTCATTGCTAGGTGAAAGCCAGCTAGTCTGATGAAATCTAAGTGTTATCTATCTTGAGGAACAAAAGGGCATGTTAACAGCAGACTTTTAGGAGGTAATCCTAAACCAGCAAGGGAGATGTTATTGGTGAGACTTTCAGGATGATGGGATAGACTAACTAATTTCCCAAAGACGAAGTCCCAAATACATTCCTAGTGCCACATTAGGGAACAATGATAGCAAGAAGTGTAAGGATAAGGCTGTGAGAACTTCACATTCCTGCCTATCATTGACAGATGGATTGCTGGGGTGCTGCTAATTTGTGGGAAAATGTTTACACTGATATCTGTGCAACAATTGAGAACTGTCTGAAGATCTGCAAAACCACAAAGAAAAATTGCAAACATAGAATCCAAAATCAAGGCCAAAATAAAACAAAAATGGTTGTTTCTTCAAGGACAAATAGTCAGAATGGTCACTTGGCAAATTAAATCAGTCCTACAATGATTAGGTCCACTATAGATTGAAAATTTGTGTTCCTTCAAAATTTATATTTTGAAATCCTAATACCCAATGTGATATTATTGGGGAGGGGTGGGGGGGGGCTTTGGAAAATGATTAGGTCATGCATGGGATTAGTTCTTATTAAAGAGACCCAGGAGATCTCTCCCACTACTTCTACCATGTGAAGACACAGCAAAAAGAACCAGGAAGTGGGCCCTCATTAGACACTAAAATCTGTTGGCACCTTGATCATGGACTTAGCCTCCAAAACTGTGAGAAATAAATGTTGTTGTTTAAACCACCCAGCCCATGGTACTTTTGTTACAGCAGCTATAATGGACTCAGACAGTGTCTTATAACATTGAGTAGAGTAACATGTACTTGCCATGGGAGATAACACCATGGTGGTCCAGAGCCCAGACCTTGCAGCAGTCTTGTGTCTGTCTACAAGTGGACAAGGCACCTAACCTTTAGATGTAGTTTGCTCATATGTGAAATGGGACTAGGTATTTTGTTGCTTTGTTCACAAAGATCCAATATGAAAAATATTAATTTTATCTCTAGTAACATAAGGAAAGAAGCTAAATGAAAAGGAAGATAAATCACCTCAACTCCAATCCTTCAAATCAATGTTTTGCACGCAGGTCTTCCTTTCCTTCAACATCATTTCCATGCTCCTGTTACAGCAGCTAGAAGAATTTGGTTTGCTCTCCAAACTGGGAAACTCTTTTTCTTCAGCCAAGAACATGCATAAGAGATCTAAACTTGATTTCACAACATTTGAAACAATAATTTTGGCAGCTCAGTACATTAATCTTGGATCTCCCCCCAGAATCATACCAGTGTCTGAGTGTCTTTAATCCTCTTCCAAATTAGTTAAATTAGGTTTAGGTGGAAGCATTTACCAAATAATCTCATGTTCAAATAATCCAAATCACTTTATAATACGGACATTGTTAAAAGAGCCAAATCCTACAGAAAATGAAAAGCTGGCAAAATGGCCTGAATTCTAGGATTTAGGGAATAAAACAGTAAGACATTTTCATGACTCGGTTTTCTGTGGATCACATTTCAAAACTTAAAGTGTGAGAAACAACCCAGGTTGGTTTGATAGAGTCAGTCTGGCTCGCTCGCTCTCTCTCTTTCATAAGGTCTCTAGAAGGAGATGACTCTTTGGCTTATGGGTTAATACACTTTTAAGTGCAGCTTCCTGGATCCCAGTGAGGATGCCCTTCAGAGGCTGCTGGTGATTAAGTGGGTGCCCTATTACACAACTTTTTTTAAAAAAAATAAATTTTTATTGATTTTAGAGAGGAAGGGAGAGGGAGAGAGAGATAGAAACATCAATGATGAGAATCATCAACTGGCTGCCTCCTGCACACTATCTAATGGGGATTGAGCCCAAAACCCGGGCATGTGCCTGGACCAGGAATCGAACCGTGACCTCCTATTTCATAGATTGATGCTCAACCACTGAGCCACACCGTCTGGGCTAGATAACTTTATTTTTTTAAATCCTGATATCACATTAGTGTAAAGAGAAAAGCATATTACTTTAATATTGCTGAGAGTTGCCTTTTTTTTTTTTCTGGGGAAATGCAAAAGTAGCTAACTTTTGGAAGGATGAATGAAGTACGCACCTAATGGAGAGAATTCAGAGAAGAGGCACTCTAGTGTTTCATGAAATAATATTTAGGCCCCAGGCAACAGGAGAGTGTAGGTATAATGATTAACAAACAAACAAAAAGTGACATTCACAATTTTGTGAATTTTTAGGATTTTAAGGTTTTGTTTCTGTTCCTTTTTTCTCTTCTCCCATCCACCCTCACCATCAAAGTTGGAAGGGAAAAATGGCAGACTGGATGCCTAAATATATATTTAGATATTAAACATCAACTTACCTAATAGGACACATATGTCACTGATTTCATTTTTTTGTAGACCTTCTTGCTGGACATCCAACCTTTCAAAGAAATAGTTGGCTCCATCAGCTCTAGTATCATGGCCGGATTCCTGGTACAGTAACTGCATTCTGGAATCTAAGTATCTAAATGTTTAAATCATGGTCCCTGGAATTTTCACAGCCTCCTTTTATGCCTTAACCTGTTATTCCAAGATCTAGCTAAAACCATTGTTAAAAGTCACTGTAATCTTGCTAACAAGAGAAGGTTTTTGGGGGGACAAAAACCTGTACCTCTCTCTACAAGTGTGGTGAGGCAAACCATGGAAAACAAACCTGGTAGCTGGATGTTTCAAAGAGCTATGTGCTCATCTCTTTTTTTGAGTAAAAGAAGATCCAAACAAAATCACATAACAGAAACTGATGCCATCTGTGTGGAAACCATATTTTAAACACAAACAAAATCAAACGCTCCATATGCCCTCACTCCTGAACATTTGCTAGAACATTTCTGAAGATTTATTGTTAGAGTCAGTGTGGTCAAGCAAAGGAAGCAAAAAAGCCCAACATGAGGTCCTTGGCCTTCCTCCACTGGCCTGTTTCCACACTGTATCCCTGTTATCACCTCGCACATCGTGTGTTCTATTGGGAACTTGCACTATAATCTTTCTGCCACTATTTACTCATAAAATCATTTTATATGCCCCTTCTTTTGGAATTCAGGGGTTTTGCAAACTTGTCTGGAAAGCAGGTTTTTCGTCCTCGGCCATGTCATTACACACATAGAAAATAACACTATTTGTATGGCACAAGCAGGCAAACAGAGGCCCTCCAGCTGCTCAGTTCTGCCCATTCCTTCAATATGTAGGCGCAAAACCTGCCCACGACCTGCCAGCGCTCGCAGCACATCCCTTGAAGATCTATTGTGCAATGTATTTGTCTCTAGGTGATGTTAAAACTATTACTTTTTCAAAAAGTTGCTAGATGGAATATGACATTTTTATTTGACAGCCCATAAAAATGTGTGAGATTCTATCGTCTCATTCCTAAATCTCATCCAGCTTTTCACAGTTCGGGTCTGTGTTAAGACTACTTAAGACCCTACTTTCCAAACACTTGTAGTTATTTCTGTTCCCTATAATAAGCAATAAAAGGTGTGGCTCTCCTCGCAGTGACATTCCATTTGTAACTCGCGTTGTGTGTTATTTTTTTCCAACAGACTTTCTGCCTGGAGGCCTCTCAGCATTATGAGAGGAGCCATTCGGCAGAACATTGCATTCCAACCTCAGCCATAGGCCCCAGACAAAACATGCTGATCAGAAGCAAGGCTCAGTGATTTGGTCTTTGCTCTTCTGATTAGATCTGTGCTCTATCAACTTTCTTAAACATTTTGTTATGTGACTTTAAAAAAAAATCCTCACCTGAGGGTATGTTTTTGATTTTAGAGAGAGAAGAAGAAGGAGAAAGAGAAAGAGAGAGAGAGAGAGAGAGAGAGAGAGAGAGAGAGAGAGAAACATCAATGTGAGAGAGAAACATTGATCAGTTGTATCCTGTATGCACCCCAACTGAGGATCCAACCTGCAACCTAGGTATGTGCCCTGACCAGGAATCAAACCAGCCACCTTTTTGGTGTATGGGAGGATGCTCCAACCAACTGAGCCACCCTGCAGGGCTTTATGTGACTTTATATGAGCAAGGAATGTTAGATTTTCAGATCCAAAGAGAGCTTCAAACATTTCTGTAAGTCCTTATCTTAGAATCTTCGATAATCTTCACTAGCATCACCTAAAATTCATAGGTAGGGGAGCAAATGTACATTTCCAGTTGAGAAACTTAAGAACTTCATAAAGATCTTAATGAAATTCTGATTGAGTTCATTAACACTCATCTAGTTATGTTTCAGTAGAAGATATAATAAGCATGTTTATAACTAAATATCAGGTTTATAACTAAAGTCACTCTGTCTTCTTCCTCTATTGCATCATTTTATGTTAGCTCTTAGGAAATAGTCTCTGGAAAGATAAGAGGACATTCTCTTCATGACAATAAATGCAATAAATATAGTTCAAATTGTTTTCACTGAAGGCTGTTGCAAAAATTCTACAACCTGTTTCCCATATGCCAATGAGCTAAGTGTCTCATTTAAAAATATGACAATATTAAAGGTTAGAAGGTTGGCAAACACCATGTTAAAGTTCTAAGGATCTGAGTCAGAGACTCAGGCAGAGAATGCTACAGCTCTTCATGGGGGTCTCTGCCCTATTCTCAAACCTGGACTCAATCATGGAGATGTGAGGAACTCATGCACTCTACTCATCTTGTTGCCTTCCAGGAGGCACCAGTAAGACGGCAGGACACTAATCAGAAACATTTGAACTTCAAAATTATGTAGAGAATATTTACTTACTGAGAGTGAGACCCTCTTCAAAATGCCAAACCCATTCACACTTGGTGTATAATTTTTTTAAGACTGAGCTTTCCTTTACCAGTATGATCTGATAACTCCATAGATTTCAATATTTTAACCAGCTTAGTGCAGATAACTGTACTAACTCAGTAAAAAAAATGCTGTTGAGGGAATTAGAATTTTCTCACTGGCCACTCATAACTCCCTTCATAAGATGAATAATAATATTTAGTTGCTAGGGTAAGTTGAACTTAGAAAAATTCAAGTGATAGAATTCTAGCTGTTATGCATATTCAAAATAAGACTAAAATGTAAGCTTTTTAAAAACATTATTGCCTACACAATTCACTTGGTAAAAATTCTCAGGCATTAAAATGAACAAAATAATCATGCCATTCCAATATATATTATTTTTAAATCTTTACCTGAGGACATGTTTTGAGAGAGGAAGGGAGAGAGGAAGAGGGAGAGGGAGAGAGAGGGGGAGAAAGAGAGGAAAAGAGAGAGGGGAAGAGAGACAGAGAGAGAAACATTGATGTGAGAGAGAAACATTGATTGGTTGCCTTCCATACCTGCCCTGACCGGGGATCAAACCTGCAACCTAGGCATGTGCCCTGACCAGGACTCGAATCAACAACCAAGTGAGCCAGGCCATACACATATTTTTAAGAAACTCATTTTTTTCTTAGTCAACATGTTATGCATGGTGTTCTCACTGAGTGACATTACCTCACCCTTTCCTTTGTAACATAAATAGTTAAGAATAAGTATCTTGACCTCCTTTTTTAGATGCCTTGAATATTAAGTAATTTAAACACATCTTGTTGGGAATTGTTGAGGAAATAAGAATAAAATTTTCAGAAGTTTCTAATTCAACATGTTTTCATCATTAAAATCCAAGTGTATTGCCCTAGCCGGTTTTGCTCAGTGGCTAGAGTTTTGCTCAGTGGCTTGTGGACTGAAAGGTCCTAGGTTTGATTCCGGTCAGAGGCACATGGCCGGGTTGTGGGCTCAATCCCTAGTAGGGGGTGTGCAGGAGGCAGCTGATCAATGATTCTCTCTCATCATTGATGTTTCTATCTCTCTCTCCCCATCCCTTCCTCTCTAAAATCAATACAAATATTTTTTTAAAATCCAAGCATATTTTAATGTACTGTATAACCTGCTGATAGGAAGACCAATATTTCACATTGTCTTTACTGTAGCCAAATTCTTTTGCAACAAAGGTTCAGGGATTTTTCAGGTGTGTTAAGGGAACATGTTTGAGCAGAGGAGGAGAAAAGACTTTAAAGCAAGCTATTCTCCCCCTTTCAGCAGGGCTTGAGACCATCTCTCCAGACCCTGCAAATTTATAAAAAATGACTATGCTTATCAATCAGATGACCCAGTTTAGTTTTCTCTCATCCAAAGCACTGCAGAGAGCTAAATAAACCACAGAACAACCTGATTTAGTCTACCTTGCCCCCTATGGACTTTTCCAAGGCCCACTACTAATCGCTGTCTCCAGTCTTGCTTGAAGACTGAATTCATTTTCATAATGAATTTGATTGTACAGAAAAAATTAAATAAATAAAACAAGCAGAAAGAAATCCCATCCTGTAAGTCTCCCACTGTTCTAGACAGATGGCTGTGCCCCATCTCCTAAGCTCTAGTCCCATGGCTACAACTGTCGTCTAGAAATATTTACAACATATGACTAAAATGCAAGATGTGAGATGCTTTTTGAAACAAAACTAATTTCCCCCAAAGAGACTACCCGTCTGAATTAATTTATCATTTGATAAACACTTATTAAGCACCTACTGTGCATGAGGTGCCATGTCAAGCATATCCCTGCTTCTCCTCATCTGTCATCATTCTCAGAGTGACCGAGAATGAACACCATTGAGTTCTTGTTATACTTCACTACAACCAGTTGCAGAATTGTATGCATAACTTCCGTTGTTCTTATCCAATTATGCACAGTGGGTACGTTTATGGAGCAGGTGTTGCTGGGCCAGGTGATATATTGGCAGTCTGTCCTCCAAAGTGGCTGTTGCTCTGCCACAAACAATATTATGAATGCTCTTGTTTACTTGTATTCCTGACAGCCCAAGTATTATGGTGACAGGTAGCAATGAAGTAGAGGGTATAAATCCTACAATTAATAAAAGGACGGGGGCTCGAGCCATTTCAGTTGGCTATTAAAGGAAAAGGAGACCTAGAGGATTGAAATACTTAGACAAAACTGGAGCACAACTTAGAATATTATGATAATAAAGTCAATTTCCCATACTATCTTAAATGCTTTGTAAATGTAATTTTAATAGTTATATGTTATTCCATAATATAGCTATATCAAATTTATTTAATTATTCTCTTAAGTTTTTCTAGGCTTTAAAATAAAGGCAGATTTTGAGTTGATTATTGTGATTAAAGGATCTGAACATTTTTTTAAAGGCCTTCAATATACACCACACAATATATTTGCACAATTGTATTCTTACACTTCCACCAGCATGCTAACAAAGTGTGTCTTTTCTATATTCCCTATTTCTAGACTCTACCAGAAATAGCTTCATTTTGTTTGCACAAACTATTTCTACAAGACACACTTGAGTGCTTGCCTTGGAATTTTATAATCATCTCTTTGTGACATTTCTTTTGCCTGCAGGCCTCGAAACTCCATGAAGAAGGATCTGGAACTAAATCTGATCTTTCAGGATGAAATATTTGATTCATATGACTTGAAAATTCCCAAGTTCAGAAACCAGCATGAAAAAATGCACTGGGCATACTAGTATGTGCCTCAGATGATTAAATTCTACCGGTGTAGACACTACTAGTTGTCTACTCAACATTCATTCTTCCCTGCTTTCTTCCCAACAGAAACTTTACATCATAGGGGGCACAATGTGATCAACTCAAATATATTTTACAGCTTCTCTGCAGGAGGACCAGGAGATGGAAACAGAAGCTATTGGGTAGGGCTTCCCAGAAAATTCTTTTTGCCCTTTTGCAAAGAATTGAGCCATGATGGCTGGAGCTCCAACAGCTATTTTGGGACCATGAAAAAAAACAACTAAGAGAAATGAAGAGACTTTGTCTTGCCTGACATTCTTGATGTTCTCAACCAATGCTAGAAACTGCGTATCTCCCTGGACTTCTGGTGACATAAGGAAAACATTTATCTATTGAAATCACTGCATTTCAGTCTATTTATTGAAGCAGAGAATAACTGCTAACAGATGCACTATTCCAGATTATTTGTCATCTTTGTGGGAGGGGGTGTAAACTTTATATTAGCAGTTGAAGTTATACTGGGTCCCTTTAAATGGTATAGCATCCCTTTCCTCCAGATCCATTCTTCATCCATTTCCACTATGGTCTCTACCCCAGAAGCTAATGTACATGGACTACTCTGGCTTCCCAGTGGTTTGGCCAATAGAGAGCTCTGGCAGGAAATCAGAAGGAAGGAAGGGAGTGAGGAGAGAGAAAATACTCTTATTTCCCCACTTCCCTTGTGGGGTTGTCTTTTGTAGACTGTGTCCTTGATGGAAGGTCATCTCTTTTCTCAATATTCCTATATCCACACGGCTTGCTCCTTCTGGGTTCCAAATGCCATGCTCTTTCCTCATCCTTTATGTATGTGTGGTTACAGCTCCACTCTCACTAGTCCCTGGGGTACTATACTATCTTTTATGGTTTCCATATATCCTTCCCATAGTCTTTAAAAAGAATTTCTTTATTAAACAATGCCCAATTTATCCTAATTTGAGTGTATGATCTATTTCTTGCTGGCATTTTGCCTGATACAGTCCTTGTTTTATATACATACATATAGATTTTCTAGGATTTGAGGAAAGGTCATAGGCCCATACCTGCCTGTCTCCTAGTTTCTATATCAAGATCAAGAGTGCTAACTTTAACAGGACAGGCAGGCAAATACTTTTAGGGGCTGAGCAGATTCAAAGGAAGTATGTAAAATGTTAAAAATGGGGATGATGAGGCCCAGCTGGTGTGGCTTAGTGGTTGATCATTGACCTATGAACCAGGAGGTCACGGTTCGATTCCTGGTCTGGCCATGTGTACGGGTTGTGGGCTTGATGCTGGTGTGGGGCCTGCAGGAGGCAGCCAATCAATGATTCTCTCTCATCATTGATGTTTCTATCTCTCTCTCCCTCTCCCTTCCTCTCTGAAACCAATAAAGATATATTTTTTAAAAATGGGGATGACAATCAAATTTGAAAATTAATTTCTTAAATGTAGAGACTATAATCATTTTACCAATGGCGGGAAAGAGGACAAATATCTGTCAATGAACAAAGAGGACAATGTGATGTACTTTTTCCCCAGTGCCTTCCCACAGTGTTAAATATGAGCTGCTACATGAAGCCGGGTTCCATTCCTGGGCTGAATAAGAGGATGCAGGCCAGAGCAAAGAATGAGCAGCCACAAGAGATGAGAAGAGCCCGGCTCCCCAGATGGCAACCCAAACTGAAAATTAGAAAGCAGAGCTCAGGGGCGATGCTGTGAGCTGATCTACTCCCCGCCTGGGTAAAGATAGCAGTGACGGACACACTGAGCAAACACTTTGTAATTTGATCCTTGGAGACTGGGAGTGGATCCTGGGAGGTTCTGTCCCCCACCCTTACCCCAAACATTCAGACCCTGTGTAATGAGTTAGCATGTGAACTGTCCTTTGCAGGCGAATCAGTTAAGAACAGAAACAAGCCTAGAGCTCTTTGTACTTATCTGATTTCTGCCCAAATGCAGAGTTTGACATTTAAAGTTGGTGTGCGCCCATTGGGAGAGCCCAGCCATTGTATCCGGGCACAAAGACTTCTCCTTTGAAATTAGGATAGTGTGTAAACTCATCCCTTAAGAGCTTTGTAGATCTCTTGCATTTGTTTCTTGGGCCTGTTTGAATTTGTTCTTTTAAATAGGCTGCTTAGAGAAAATGCCTGGCACCAATTTAATTGAAAGGGATATCATTAATTTCTTCCTTTAAAAAGAAGGGTCCCTTTGGGAACACTGAGTCTTCATGTATATTAGGTCAGACAAACCCAGCCTAATGTCTGGGGAGACTGGCTGTTCTAATTGCTCACTGCTAAGCAGCCAAACACACCCTTTTGAATAGTAGAGAAAGAAAATGGGGATCTTAGTTGGTGGGAGCTCTAAATATCCCTCATACCATTTAGGTGGATTAATGAAACATAGCTACCTCCCATTCCACAAATTGTCAGACACAGAGAATACCAACACATTGTCCCACTCTCCTTAAATGCGATAAAGGTTCAAGGTGATACACTCTTAAGGCTTGTGGTGACATTGAGGACAAACCCGTACAATTTATAAAAATTTTAGCACACTCTGTAAGACTGACAATTTGGATGAGAAGAAGGAAAGAGTTGTTAACTTGGAAATTAGGTACTTTGAGAAGTGATTCGCAATTGAGGAATGAGAAATCGCTGCAGCAGTAGCAGCACCAGCTAACATTTATTAGGTGCTAGGCTCTATTTTCATGCATTGAGCCAATATCCAGGACTCTTATTTTTTAATGACAAGTCCTGACCCAGAGTTCCTCAAAGCTGCTAGACTCGCAGTGGTTCTCAACCTTCTGGCCCTTTAAATACAGTTCCTCATGTTGTGACCCAACCATAAAATTATTTTCGTTGCTACTTCATAACTGTAATGTTGCTACTGTTATGAATCGTAATGTAAATATCTGATATGCAGGATGGTCTTAGGTGACCCCTGTGAAAGGGTCGTTCGACCGCCAAAGGGGTCGCAACACATAGGTTGAGAACCGCTGTGCTAGAGGATGCCCTACCTGGTTTTGTTCAGTGATTAGAGCATTGGCCCTCAGACTGAAGAGTCACAGGTTCGATTCCAGTCAAGGGCACATGCCTTGGTTGCAGGCTCGATCCCCAGCACCTGGTTGGGGTGCGTGTGGGAGGCAAACAATCAATGTGTCTCTCTCACATAGATATTTCTCTCTGTCTCTCCACTCCCTTCCACTTTCTGTAAATAGATAAATAAATAAATAAATAAATAAATAAATAAATAAATAAATAGATGGATGGATGGATGGAAAAAATATCCTCAGGTGAGGATTAGCAAATAAACACAAACAAAAAGTTGCCAGAATATCACATATCACACACACACACACACACACACACACACACACACACACACACACTCACTCTTAAGACCCTAGGAATGCACATCACAGAACAGGGAAGTTTAATGTAATAAAAGGCTTAAATACCAACAAAGCACTGGAAAGATGGGCAAAATATGTGAGAGTGGAAGGGTTTGGCGATGGTAGTTAGCAGAGCTCAGGAAAGCTCTGGTTTAGGGTAGAATATGGTCACTTGCAGGGGATCAGGAAGTCCCTGTGAATTGTTCTTAGTTGGGAAAAAAACTGCAGAGTCATTTAATATTGATTGTTAATCTTGAACTTCTCCCTCCTGTAATTAACTCAACTTTATATTCACAGTTTTACATGAAATCTATGGTCCCTTTTTATAAATTATAAGTAATTTTAATCCAAATCCAACAGCCGTCCTAGCTAACAAAATGCTTACACCTAATCCAATAATCTAGGAATGGCTTTATGTCCCTCATTTTGCCTTCTTGCCTTTGAGCCTAATCAGAATAGAGTCTGTGAAATCCTAAACTGTTTAATGAACAAACAAATAACTTGGGCATAATGTAACAGACTTCAGAGTCTACAGCTGCACATAGAATTAAATGTTTAGCCCATTGAGGTTTCTATTTTTTCCATGTGCCTTTGTAGAGCAAAGAGGAAAATGCAGGTAAGAGGCTAAAACGGCTGACCACCCAAAGAACCGTCAAGAAGGGTCTGGGCCCCGAGAGCTGGTCTGGAGGCATCTCTTCCTTGATTTCTGCCTGGAACGCAGCTCTGGGTTGAACTCTGGGTTGACCAAATGGGACTCAGTATTCTCTTCTGTAAAATGAGAAGGTTGAGCAAAAGGATTCAACCAGAAGCCCCGTGACAGAAGAATGAAGTCAGAAAACGGGCGATTGAACAACAATAAAAATAAACACACCAATCTTAGAATACAAAAAGACAAAAGGAAAAAAATGCTAGGAACCAAAGAATACATACTGAGTGATTCCACCTATACAAAGCTGAAAAACAGATAAAAGGAAACTGTGACACGTAGGATGCACACTTAGGTGGTTACCTCTAGGGAGGAGGAGAGAACCACATCAGGTAGGAGTATGCAGAAAGCTTCTGAGGTCCTGGCAGCCTCTGTTTGTGATCTCAGTTGCAGTTTATAGTTCAGTAAACTGCCCACCTCTGTTTAAACGTTTTTGTTTTTCTGCAGGCATGTCACATTTCAGAATTTTTAAAAAATGTGAAAAACAAAACAAGCACAATCTCATATGTGAGCTTTTCCAGGTGTGAAAAGGAAAGAGGCAGAGAGCTGGGAACATCTTTCTCACTCTTTGCCCGGACAATCTCTAATCCTCCTTCAGTTCTCAGCTTTGGTGTAAGCCTACCTGACCCTTCTTTGCTCCCGTGAGACTACAAATGCATCCCTGTAGTAGCACAGCTCCAGTGCTCACTCTTATCAACACCCTGCTCAAAGGAGATTTTATTTCCATTTTATTTGCCCATTTCTCCTTTGGGCAAACTTCGTGAGGGCAAGCCTGGATCTGGCTCCCTTATATATCTCCAGGACCCAACATAGCGTCTGTCACTTAATAGCTGCTCAATAAACATCTGCTGAATGAATGAATAACAAAGGTGCATTTCACTCTTCCCAGACCTCGTTGAATTTAAATCAATAATTTTTCTTGTTAAATACCGTTTTTTACTGGAAATAGACAACCCCAGAGTTTTCCTGGTCATTCTATATGTTCTGGTTACTTAAGGAGAGTAGTAAGTAGCTAGGAAATAAGAGAGTCAAATAAAAATGGAAACTGGGAGAAAAGTTTAACCATGGTTCTGCACATAGTCGTATAAGCAAGCCTCCCCTCCCCCACCCTTATTTAATTCTGGACTGTCTATCTTGCCTCCCTATAACACTTAAAATTAATTACACTTAATTTAGGGAACATGCTCATGTCACGATTTTCATGTGTTCAACTACTGAACAACCCATTAACTTGTTCCTCTCAGCCTGTTCTCACTTTTTTGGATAGGAAGTGGGTGGTAGGATAAGATGGGTGTCAGGCTTATTTAAAAACATTTTATCCCTGATTATATAAGTAAAAAATTAATTACTGCTCCACAAAAGACACTTTGTTAAGAGAATTTTTAAAAAGCCTAGACTAGGAGAAATATTTGCAAAACATATATCTGACAAAAGACTGGTATCCAAAATATTCGAAGAACGTTTAAACCTCCAAAGTAAGAAAACTGACACAATTTTAAGATGGGCAAAAGATCTAAACATACACTTCAGCAAAGAAGATACACAGATGGCAAATAAGCATATGAAAAGATGCTTCACATTATACATCATCAGGGAAATGCAAATTAAAACAACAATGAGATATCAACACACCCATTAAAATGGCAAAAATCCAAATCACTGACAATACCAAATGCTGGTGAGGATCAGGATCAACAGGAACTCTCATACTTTGGTGGTGGGAAATAAAAATGCTACAGCCACTCAAAGGACCATTTGGCTGTTTCTTATAAAACTAAACATAGTCTTACCATATAATCTAGCAATCACACTCTTTGGTATTTACTCAAAGAAGTTGAAAACTTATGTATACACTAAAACCTGCACACAAATGTTTATAAAAAGCTTTATTCATAATTGCCAAAACTGGGAAGCAACCAAGATGTCCTTCAGTAGGTGAATAGATAAACAAAATGTGGTACATCCATACAATGGGTTATTTTCAGCAATTAAAAAAAAAAAGAACTACCAAGATATGCAAAGATATAGAAGAACTTTAAAGGCCTATTGCTAACTGAAAGAAGCCAATCTGAAACCGGCCATATACTGTCTGATTTCACCTATCTGACATCCTGGAACATGCAAAACTATGAAGATGGTCAAAACCAAAACCAAAACCAAAAACAGCAGTCACCAGGAGCTCGGGGGAGGGAGGGGCTGAAGGAGGAATGAAAATATGGAGCCAGAGGAATTTTAGGCAAATGAAATGATTCTGTTGGATACTGCAATGGTGGATACATGTCATTACATATTTGTCAAAACTCACAGACTATAATGCTGCTAAACCCTAGTGTGAATTATGGACTTTAGTTATTAATAATATATCAATATGGTAACAAATGAGCCACATTAATGCAAGATATTAGTAATATGGAAAACTGGGGGGTGGGGATGAGGTAAGGGATTACATGGAAACTCTACTTTCTGCTCAAATTTCTGAAAACCCCAAACTACTAAAAGTTAATATAGTCTATTAACTTAAAAAGAAAAAAAAAAGAAAGAAAAACACTTAAAAATTTATTACTCCTATCTTGGAAAACAAGCAAAGGTAAAGAGAACAATCACTCTGCTTCTACCATTATACAACTGTATGTGAAAGTTGAAAAGAATCCTTTGAAATGAAACTAGGATTCTTAACTAGGTAGCTAAGGTTAGCAGGGTAGTCTATAGAGTGTGTGCTGTTTCAAATAATCAAGTAAGAATAGAATTTAAAAATAAAATTACTCTTGGCATGTTTCACAGTCATGCCATCAACATCCAATTCTGGAAGCCAAGTACCCTAACTTGACTCGCACATCCCCACCCCCGCACCTTGCGGTGCTTGGCAGCTGCACTCCCGATGTCCTGGGTCAGTGCCAGAATCTCACTCAGCATCACAAAACGTGCATCCTGACCCAGTGCACTCAGGAAAGCCCCAGAAAAGTTCCTGCTGTACTTTCCTCACATGTTTGCAAGTAACAGTCTAAGCAGAATCATGTCCAAAAACTCTCCAACTTTGTAATGTGCTTTAATAAGTTGCAGGAATGAGAATAGAGTCACAAGGCTTTCCCTGAGGGATGTGGCCTCAGGAATGATGGCTGACAAATGACCTCCATGGCTTCTAACCAGCAGCTCTCCCAGCTGTGGCCACCTTCCTCTCCAGCCTCAACTCCTCTGATAGGGTCAGAATCCCACTGCCTCAGCTGGCTGAGGAGCAGATACTGTGCCAACCTATGTGGAGACCCTCCCTTCTTATCATCCAGATCCTCAAATCTCAAGGAAAACAGGGCACCAAAATGAGTCTTTCCTTCTTGGTAGGTATCTACAGAGTTCCTTTAGAACAGCGGTTCTCAACCTGTGGGTCTCGACCCCTTTGGCGGTCGAACGACCCTTTCATAGGGGTCGCCCAAGACCATCCTGCATATCAGATATTTACTTTATGATTCATAACAGTAGCAACATTACAGTTATGAAGTAGCAATGAAAATAATTTTATGGTTGGGTCACAACATGAGGAACTGTATTTAAAGGGCCAGAAGGTTGAGAACCACTGTTTTAGAAAGTCACAATGTTGCACCAAGCTCTCGGTTGAGGTAAATGGCTGTAACTGCAATCAATGTCCCAAGTATGCTGTTCACAGTCTCCAAATTACAAAATAAAGCAAAACAAAACAAACAAACCCCAAACCCAGACCTAGTAACAATTAGAAAAGTCATTTAAGCAAAATAGGAAAGGTGTATGATTCATATAAACAGGACTAAATTAGAGATTAAATTTGGGATTAGAAGAGCTATAATCCCTCCTCTCTCTCCTTCCGTCCTCTGCCCTCAGGTCTATAGGCTCAAACTGTACACTCTTTATGCTGGCCTTGCCTAAAGCCCTTTGCAAAAGGCCAAGGAACAAACATTACTGTAATGGCATGGATATTAGAGATACGTGCAAATATTCAGATCTGGTGAGATTTAGAGCAATTTTGCTTTGCAGGAGGTGGGCAGAGGCAGTATCCTGTCTAATAAAATGGTAGTACACAAATTAACCATCACTCCATCACAAAGATGGCGGTGCCCAGTCCTCTCAGCCCCGCCAGAGTCCCCCAGTCCCAGGGGGTGGCTGCTGAGAGCGGGCAGCGTGAGCAGCCTGGCGGAATGCTTGCTTCGTCGCTGTGGCTGGGCCTCTGGCCAGGCTGGGGCACGGATGGGCCTCTGGGCTGCGGAGAGCCTCTGGGCAGCGGGCGCGGAGTAGCCAGGCCCCGCAGAGAGCTACTGGCACATGGATTCGTGCGCAGGGCTACTAATAGTTTATAAAACAGAAATATCTTTTAAGGGCAATAATTCCTAATAATTGTAGAAATTGAGACACAGAGTCTGGAACACTTCCTTCTTTTTCCTCTACAGCAAAGTTACAAGTACCTACATGTATAATTTGTTCTTGACAACTTCCTGAGGATTTAAATAAGACCACATGAGATAAATAAGGACATTCAGTGTGTTGTTACCAAATCTGCTTTGGAAAATAACAGTTGCAAAAGCCAAGATATTTGAATTGCATTAGTCAGTTCAGTGTCTTATTTCACTTCCTGGCCTGTAGTAGGTGCTCAATAAGTGTTTGTTGAATGAATGAAAGAACGAACGAACGAATGGATAGAAAGCCATCTATATAAAGTCCCCTTTTTCTGATTCAATGTAATATCATTGAGATAGGGGGTGTCTAGATCAGAGCTTCTCAAATGGGTGGTCCCCAGATTGGCAGCATGGTATCTCCTGGGCACTTGATAAAAATGCAAATCCCACCTCCGCTTCCCTCAGCCCCGCAAACTCGGTAACTATGGCATGGGCCCAGCAGCCTGTGTCTGACAACCACTGAAGTTTGAGAACCACCAGATCTAAAAAGATCCTTCGACAAGGCGTTTTTCCACCTCCCCATGCTAAAGGAAAGAACTCTATGCCTGTAATTACCATCTCACCGAGAACAGTCCCTATGCTGAGGCTTTACCAGACTCACTACCAATTCGTTCCCTGGTTTACGGTGCATCTCATGGCATCTAGGCAAGAAGAAAAGATGCCTCAGCCCAGTGGGAGCAGAGAAGAGGGGGCTCAGAGCCCCAGAGACTATCCATGCGTGAGGCCACAACAGCAGCCTGGAGGTCCGGGTGTGGCCTTCCCTAAGGCACTGGGTGCAAGGCAGAGAGGCCCAGGAGTGTTCCTTCATGTGGGATTTGGGTTCCATGTGCTTTCCCAACAGGAAAAATGTTGCCTTTGAGCTCCGCAGGAGGAACATGCTCTCCCTGTCAAGTGGGCGACAGCTGAGCCCTTTATGATCCCACTGGTTGCTGTTTGGCAAACTTCTTGCAACCCCTTCCACACACAGGCAGCCAGTGTGAGGCGATTTCTGTAGCACTAGCCAAGGCTTATCTTGCCTGACACAGTGATCTAATTTGTAAAAAACAGTCCCTCCTGATGCGAGTTCAACTTCCAGGATTATGATAGGGTGACCAACTTGTCCCAGTTTGCCTGAGACTGCCCTGGAGTTAGCACTGAAAATCCCACATCTTGGAAAATTCTTCAGTTCCAGAAAAATGGAGATGTTTGGTGACTCTAAGGATGAAGAGTTCCAAGGATAAAACAGCTCAAGTTAGCCTTCTGATAGTTGAATTTATGCCAAAATCAACAGAATTTATTAACGAGCATTAAGAAAGGTAAAGGCAAATAATGGAGTAGCTGGTGTTAGAGAAGCAGCTGGGTGAAAGTGTGTGTGGTTTGCTCAGCAGTGGGGTGGACGGCCAGGACAGATCTGACACTAGGTGCTCTGTGGCTCTACCATAACCCAACGCTGTGCATGCCAACCGGGCCCCCTCCGGAGGCTGGTATAGGACTGTTTGCTCCTCAGCTCCCTAAAAATGTACCTTTACAAAGGATCTTTTTAGATCTGGTGGTTCTCAAACTTCAGTGGTTGTCAGACACAGACTGCTGGGCCCAGGCCATAGTTACCGAGTCTGTGGGGAATGGGGGAAGCGGAGGTGGGATTTGCATTTTTAAGACGAGTTATAGTTAAAGTTAGTCTTAGTATGTGCAATGACTTTTACTTACAAAAAGAAATAGAAATAGTTTATACCACCTGTAGACAGGACGATACCCAAGGATAGAACTGCCTTACTCAGGTAAGGTATCACAGGAAACCCAGGGCAGGAAATGGACAAGCAAGTCACAGAGTTACACTAAAGCTTGTGTACTTTACACTAAGAAAATAGATACTATGCAGCTGTAGAAAAGAAGGATCTCTTACTCTTTAAGACAGCATGGAGGGACCTGGAGAGTATTATGCTAGGTGAAATAAGCCAGTCAGAGAAAGACAAGTATCACATGATTTCACTCATATGTGGAATCCAACGAACAAAATAAACTGATGAACAAAATGGATCCAGAGACACAGAAGCATGGAACAAGCTGTGGAATCTCAGAGGGAAGGCTGGGATGAGGGGTGGGCTGTGGAGAGATTAGCGGGAAACTTATATGCATATGTGCATAGCCCGAGGACACAGACAACAGTGTGATCAAGGCCTCGGAGGAGCGGGTGTGGGGTGGAGAGGGGGTCAATGGGGGAAAAAAGGGCACATCTGTAATACTTTCAACAATAAAGATAATTTTTTTAAAAAGTTAAAAAAAGAAAATGGAGGTAAGGTACCTAACATGTGTCAGAAGTAGGCACGTAGTGCTTTTGTGGCAGTTTCCTTTCTTTCACTCAGAGGGAGTCCCTCATTACCCTACTCAGATCCGTAATTCTTTTACCTGCAGAAAAATGTTGAAAACCTGTATTTTAGACCACAGCAAAGGAGAAAAAGAGAGAAGGGGAAGGAACGTACGGAAGAAAAGTACGTTACAAAAAGTGAGCACATTAATAATAGCAAAAAACGTCAGCTTTGTGTTCAGAGAGAAGAAAGTAAAAATAATCAGGCACTTTCACTAAACATCATAATGGCTGAGGGTCATTTAATTCACAATCCCATTTCACAATCGTATTTAAGGATCTCTCTGCATTATAGCCAGTGTGTTAATTGTTAATGATCATGTCCTGAGATAGCTGAGAACAAGAATTGTGTTGGGTATTCTTAGTATGAAAGGAAGTCGTAGGTTTTAGAAAGTTTCAGCTACCTGGACAATGCCACTTATACATGATATTTCATTTAGTGATGATGTTTTAGTCTACACTTAACCCAGTAACTGAAGTAATCATTTTAAAACATAATTCAGGTCACATCACTTGTCTGCTGAAATGCTCAGTGGCTCCCCATTTCACTGAGTTTACCTTCGCTCCCCAAAACGCCGACCTCAGATCAACAATATCAGCACCACCCGGAAGCTCACTGGTGTTGCAGAATCTCAGGAGCCAGCCAGACCTGCTGCATCAGGACACTGAGAAGCAGGGACCTGCATCATCTGCCTCCTCACCTCCTACCACTCTCTTCCTTGCCTTTTTAGCCCCAATCATGCTGTCTTTCTTTCTGTTCCTCGTGTATTCCACACACGTTCTCTCCTCAGAGCCTTTGCCATGGCTGTTCCCTCTGCCTTTTATGCTCTTGTCCTAGACATCCACATGATTAACTAGCTCACCACCTTCTAGCTCAGCGGTTCTCAACCTGTGGGTTGCAACCCCTTTGGGAATCGAACGACCCTTTCACAGGGGTCGCCTAAGACCATCGGAAAACACATATATAATTACATATTGTTTTTGTGATTAATCACTATGCTTTAATTATGTTCAATTTGTAACAATGAAAATACATCCTGCATATCAGATATTTACATTACGATTCATAACAGTAGCAAAATTACAGCTATGAAGTAGCAACGAAAATAATTTTATGGTTGGGAGTCACCACAACATGAGGAACTGTATTAAAGGGTCGCGGCATTAGGAAGGTTGAGAACCACTGTTCTAGCTTCTCAATGAAGTCAAGTAACACCCCCCCCACCCCCCCCAACCCCCCACCCCCGCCTCCGCCCCTGCCCGTCTTCCGTACTTCAGCCGCTCCTAATCTTCCTTGCTCTATTTTCTCCCCTATAACAACACTTCACTCTTCTAACATCCCATAAAACAACTTATATGTTATGTTTATTGTTTAGTGTTGCCTCCTTCTGCTAGAACATAGCACTGTGAGGATAGGAATTTTAAAAAATATATTTTTATTGATTCCAGAGAGGGAGAGAGAGGTAGAAACATCAATGATGAGAGAGAATAATTGATCGGCTGCCTCCTACTTGCCCCACACTGGGGGATGGAGCCTGCAACCTGGGCATGTTCCCTGACCGGGAATCAAACCATGATCTCCTGGTTCATAGGTCAATGCTCAACCACTGAGCCATGCCAGCTGGGCGACAGAATTTTTTGACTGTTGTTCCCTGGTGTATCACACATGCCTAGAACAGTGACATGTGGTCTACCGTATAGGCCACAGCTTGTTATCAATCCCAACAAGATGAGCAAAGAAATATAATTTAATTTAGAGTAAGAAATTTAGAACAGTTTTGATCAATTTTATATTGACACAACACATAAGTGTGCAACTATCTAGTAAATCATTTTTATTGTCACAAAAGTATCAGACTATAAATTGAAAATGAATACAATAAACTCCAAACTGGTCTTTCAAAATAGTTTGAGAAGTACTGGCCCAGAATAGTTCTTGGCACTCAGTGTTAAAATTGTTTCTTGAATAAATAAATGAATAAATAAATAGAAGAACAAATGCATGAGGAATACATTTTTACACAGTAAAATCAGGTAAGATCTGTGTATATGCCTGTCAGTCCAGTTAAATAATTTCACTGCTCAGATTAGTAGCAAAGTGATTTGTATTATGCACTTCCTGAGTATGCTGTGCTCTTCTCTCCTGTGTAAGGCTTACATGGACCAATTAAGGACACTTCTGAGACTCTGACTAAGTGGCTGATGACAGCCTTGTCCAAGCCCCACATTTGAACACTTCTTTGCATGTCTGCTCTGAGCAGAGCTGGCCTGACTAACTTCAAATTACTTAAACCCTGCCTCCTCCCACACCCCCCCAGACCTGGTATATGCATGAAAATAACTATAGTACAAGGCAGGATGTGATAAGTACTATCAGAAATGTCAAAAGGCACAAGGAGGGAGCCATTGTGGACTCTGAAGAATAGAGAGGACTCTGAGAGTGAACAGACAGGGAAGAAGGACAGGTTGGGCATGAACAAAGTCACACAGGAGAGAAAGAACACACTGGTCATGCTCAAAGAATAGAGAATAGTTTGGATATTCTGAAGCACAGAATGAGAGAAAGAGATCAGTAGAAGACAGTACTAGAAAATAAGATTAGGACCAGAACAGATACAGACTTGAATGTCATGAAAAGAAGCTTAGAGTTTTTAACACCAAGATAACAAAGAATCTGCTTGAAAATGGGCTGAGGACCTGAATAGACATTTCTCCAAAGAGGACAAACAAATGGCCAATATACATATAAAAATTCATTAATCATCAACTTAAAACCACAATGAGATATCACCTCACATTTATCAGAATGGCTGTCATCAATACATCAAAAGTCAAGTGTTGGCAAGGATGTGGAGAAAAGGTACTGTTGGTGGGATTGCAAATTCAAAAAAAAACTGAATGGAAGTCTCTCAAAAAATTAAAAATAGGGCTACCATAGGACTCAATAATACTACCTCTGGGTATTTATCTGAAGAAATCCAAAACAGTAATTTAAAAAGATATATACATTCCTATGTTCACTGCAGCATTATTTACAATAACTAAGATATGGAAATAACTTAAGTGTCCAACAATAGATGAATGGATAAAGATGTGGTACATACATACAATGGAATACTACTTGACCATTAAAAAGAATGAAATCTTACCATTTGCAACGACATGGGTGGAACTAGAAGGTATTATGCTAAGTGAAATAAGGTAGACAAATATCATATGATTTCACTTATATGTGGACTCTAGTGAACAAAATAAACAAATAAGTAAAACAGAAACAAACTCATAGATTCAGAGAATGAACTAATGGTTGCCAGATGGGAGGGGGCTGAGTGAAAAGGGTGAAGGGATTAAGAAGTACAAATTGCAGTTACAAAATAGTCACGGGGAATATAGTCAATATTATTGTAATGACTATGTATGGTGTAAGATGGGTACTAGACTTATTAGGAAGATTGTCCTGCAAGTTATATAAATGTCTAACCACTATGCTGTATGCCTGAAACTAATATAATGTTGAATGGCAATGGTAATTGAAAAGAAAATTTTTTTTAAAGCAACTTAGAGTTGATGCTGGAGCAATGGAGAGCCACTGAAGAGTGTGAAGGAAGGGAATGTGATGATCAGGGTATATGCTTTAGAAAAGCTCCTCAGGCATATGTGCATAAGAGACATTGAAGGAGGAAAATAACGAAGGTAGGAAGACCACTAGAGTATAAGGAGAAGTAATGGTAATGGTGGCAAATTCAATAGAAACCATCTAGGTTGGAAGGAATAATTATGACAGGAAAGTACATATGAGCCATTTACAGCATGTCAGATGTGAAACAGTAAGTTTGACTTTATGGGTTACTTTCTTAAAGATTGTGAAAAATAACTGTAATCCAACAAGTTCTCTTCAATACTTAGCTCAAATACAATATATGTTAGCTCCCCTTGAACTATCCCACTAAAACTTAATGCTTTACAATAAGTGCTTGATACTTTATTATTCATACTTATAGATTAATTTTGCATTTACATAATATCAATAACAAAAATCACCACACCATAGACATTTTGCCCTATACTTATTCTTATACTAGTTCATTTATTCTTCAGCTATAAACTACTACTTCCTTCATTTTACATGTGTAGGTACTAAGGTAAGGAATTATGTAACTTTATTAACATACACAGAGAGCAGAGGTTTGAATCTAGGCAGGTCTGACCCCAGAATGTGTGCCTTTGACTACTCAACCATACTTGAAAATTTTCTTTTCACATGCATTTTAAAGTTACATGTATTTTAAAGTAGAATGCCAAGAGACAACAGTCAAAATGAAACAAATAGAAAACAAATTGCAAGATGATAGATTTAAACCAAAACATACCATTAATCACATTAAATGTAAATGGTCTAAACACCCCCAATTAAAAGATAAAGATTGTTTGGATAGAGAAAAACGTCAACTAGACTCTTACATAATGGATTTTGTTCCACCACAATGTGTTTTCCCTAAATTTTCCTCTTTTTGCACTAATTCTAACCCTACCTCATGCTGGCCTTATTCCTGAACACAGTCTGGCTATGGGGAAAATATTCCCTTTGACAAGATTATCATTTTTTGTATATCCATTTCAAAAGTTCTGCTATGATACACTCATCCTATCTTGTCTTTCTTCTGAAGTTTAAGTTCCATGTGGACAGAATATCCTCACATTTATATATATATATATATATATATATATATATATATATATATATATATATATAATTAGTTTTTTTTTCAGAGAGGAAGGGAGAGGAATAGAGAGCTAGAAACATCTATGAGAGAGAAACAGCAATCAGCTGCTTCCTGCACGCCCCGTACTGGGGATGTGCCTGCAACCAAGGTAAATGCCCTTGACCAGGATCGAACCCAGGACCCTTCAGTCCGCAGGCCGACACTCTATCCGCTTAGCCAAACCAGTCAGGGCTCCTCACATTTTTTTATACATTTCCCACTTCATATAGTACTACTTTCTCACTGAAAAAAATGACTAAGAAGCAATTTGGACAGACCTGAGAAACTACTGCATATTTCAGAAAAATAAATAAGGTCGGCAGTAAGTGTAACATTGGTATTTTAAGTTGAGAAGTTTTTTTTCTTTGGAATGATCTACATTGTCCTGAGTATCTTTTGGTTCATAAATATTTCTGATAATTATGCTTCTATTCAATCTTCCAGAAGTACTGATTTTAGCCACATATAAGCCCCCCAAATGACTTTTACCATATTCTGTAGCAAAGAATTTAGAAAAGGGACCAGAAATAGTTATTTCTCAAATGACTGTGGCAAAATGTTTATATTTGTGCTGGAAGAATGGCCATGTTGCCAAAAGAGCAGACCTACTCACTAAGTCCATATTCTTTACCAAGCCCTAGATTTCGACCTTAAATAATCTGCTCCACTGACAGCTGGTCAGCTGTTTATCTCTCCTTTAACAAAATGAAGTTTTAAGCAGTTTCTTAATGTAAGATTCTTACAACTAAAAGGAAAAGTAAGGCCTCTGCTATCCATTTTCTTCCCTCAGAAAAGCAAACTTACATGGCACGGGTAGGTGGCAAACAGCTTCCAGTCTTCGTGGCTTCCCACACCTGAAATTTGTGTTAACACTAGCTCGTATTACTCTCTGAGTGCTGCCTTCGGGACAGTACTGCCCAAATAACTCACTAAAAGTACACAGGCAGGCAAGTGGTAGAAGTAGCATGCAGTCAAATTGTTCTTCTTACCAGGGTTTGCAGGGGCTCCCCTGGAGGGACTCAGTCCTGGGCCACCCGGAGCAGCATGGCATGTCCGAGAAGACAGCAAATCAGTCCCAGACACTGAGTGCTTCAGAAAGACCCAGAAAGAAAAACGTTATTTTTATCCACTGATCAGACAACTTTCAGGACACGGCTTCCATTTAACTAAGGGACCCCTAACCCCAACTGTTTGGAGAGGAAGCTAAGTATATTGGGGTCATGTTGTACGTCGCCGCGGGCTCGCATTGCCATTGAGTGGAGGTGCTCTCCTTGGGGACAAAGAGTAGCAAAGTCTTGACACCCTTTACTTCATTCATTCACCTTTTCCTCTGAACACGTTAACCTAGCCCCTTCTTAAATTAATTATAGTCCAGAATATAAAAATAGCTATGTGCTGATTTTCTCCTATACTTGATGTTTATCCCTAAGAAAGAAAAAAGAAAACCTATAGGAAGGTATTAATCTACTTAACATTTCTAAGTACATCATCCAAAGGATTTTGTTTTTTTAATCTTACATATGCTCAGCAGAGTTACTGGCAAAAACTGTACATTTTCTTCATTTCATCCTTTCAACATCAAATAGTAGGCAGCAAAAATTGGATCCGACTTCAAAGCCTGCTGTGGGCTCCAAGTCACAGAGAGACGCCTCCATTTCACATATTGAATTCAAGCAGGATATCAAAGTGCTACCAAAGAACCTCGGGTCCTCGCTCAGAAAGAGGCTCTCACATCTGCAGAGAGTGGAGTGCACAGACAAATCACCTCGGGGAGCAGCCAGCATTTATTCTCAGCAGCGAATTTCCAGGCTTTTGATTCTCTCTTCGCTGTACCTCCCTGTCTCTCTGCTGAACCAAGTTCTTTCGCGAGCTGGGCTTTTGTCTCAAAGACTTCAAAATATCACTAACAGTTTCATGTTCGGATGTGGCTGGACCGAGCAGCCACAGACAGACTTCAGACCCACCGACTTGGATGAGTCTGAAATAAAGATACACAGTTACCTCGAGATCAAGATGTCCAGCTACCTTGTTTGGATATCCTGTGAAGACATCATACTCTTTTGGAGAACTCTGGGCTTGTGAATGCCTAAAAACAAAAACAAAAATAATCATAATGTTTAAAAGGCTTGAAAAGGATGATTTAAAAAACTTAAAGAGAGTTGCTTCATTAAGCTCCCAGTGTTTCCATCCCAGCCCTTGGCTAAAAGGCCATGGCGTTGCTCTACATGCACAGTCAGCCCAGGATCCTAAGACCCAAGAAACCGTCCTTTCTAAAACGGTGTGACCAAATTTGGTTTATTTTCTATTGGCTTTTACAAACTTTACCATGAACTCGACCAAGTTAAGGCTAAGCATGCACTACCCACCCAGCACATTAATCACTTCAGTTGTTAAAATAATTCAAAATAGATCCTGTAGTCAAATAAGTTTGGGAAATGCTGAGTTGAGCAGAGTTTAGGAGCTTTCCTTACTGCAGGCATGATCTTTTACGATTACAATATGCGTTCATGGATTTCTAGAGTAGAGTGGGGGGAGTATGCAGGGTTTTCTAAACTAATTTGAGCAAGAAACTTAAAAAGTGATAACCTATTAACATCTATTAAAATACTTGTTACTTGGAGCAAAGTTTGGAAAAAAATCAATTGTGCTGCGTTCCCAATTTCTTGTAATTGGAACACATTGTATCAAGTGTGATAATCATAACACGCTGTTAAAATAGAAGCCAGGGGAACCCAGCAGAGTGGAAAGCTGACTAGGGGAAGGAAAAGCTGGGTTCTGAGCCCCGGCCTCAAGACCCTGATATCTCTCTCTCTCTCTCTCTCTCTCTCTCTCTCTCTCTCTCTCTCTCATTCTCTCTCTCCTATACACATACACACAAAACCAAAATACGTGACTGGGTAAATTTCTCCAGTGTTCTGGATTCTAGTTTTCCTTATCTATAAAATGGATCGAGATAAATTATTCCTTAGGTCTCTTTCAGTTCTACACTAATAATCATATTCTTTATTTAAACTGACAAACTAATTTTCTGAGAACAGTTCATGGATATTACCTTCAATGTGCATCTACTTATAGTAGATTATAGCAATAAACCTATTTTTAAAATATCACATCAGTACCTGAGGAGAGGAGACTATACTGACATACTTATTTGTGCCTATGTTTGTTTATCATATGTCCCCCACTATGGAATGCAAGCTCCATGAAGTAAGGGACTAAATTTGCTTTATCAGATCTGTATCAACACCTAACCCAGTGTCTGGTACATTGTAAGTGGCTCAATAATATTTGACAAGTTGTTGAATAAATACTAGAATGACTAGTGGACCCCCAAAATATGGGCCATGAAGATTAAAATTAATTAGCAATGATATAGCACTCCATATTTTAAAAATGCTTTCATATATCTAATGAGAATTTCACAACCATTTGAGCTAAGTGCTTTAATTGTCCCTATCACATAGATGAAGAAACTGAAGGTCAGAGAGAGTGAGGAATTTGCCCAGAGATCAAGGTGAATACCTGGTAGAGATAAGACAATGACACCCTGTTTTTCTGACTACAAACCTCCGTTCTTCCTCTGAACCATGACATCTCTATGCCCTTTGGTTTCTGTGCATCAGCCCAAGGGACTCACTTCTGTCAGCCCAGGTAAGCTGTGGGGCACCTACAGGACGGATGGACTCTGATATCCTCTAGGAGTCCAGTTGAAACTTGGAGTAAATCTAAGGAAGAGAGTTCACCTGCTGAATTACTATGGGGTCTCCAATTTCTGCCTTTCCTGCACCAACAAATAAATGAACCTCTTAGGAACTCCTCTAGCTTGCATGGCTTTTCAGGATTCAAAGACCAGTGGCCGACCCTTCCAACGCTCCATTGGAAGTCAGCTCATCAGTTTGACTCCCTCCTCATTCAAACCTTTGGAAAAATCTAAAGCAGCTCAATGTAATGCTGTTACTTGGTTTGAAAAGGTGGAGGAGGGGTGAGTAGTTTCCACAGGCAAATAGATGAGAGAATAATTGATTAAGCAGTGAAGCAGGTTTCTTTCCTGAGAGGCTTTCCAGAATTTTTAACTTAATAATATGTACCATGAAACTCCTGAAGAGGAAGAAAATGGGCAGCATTTCCCAGGTGCCATTTCAACAACGGAACCCTTCTCCCGTGGAGCGTGTCGGGGGCCCATTGGTTCTTATAACACATCTTAGGAAACATCGATCTGGGCAGTGCTTATCTGAAACAAATTCCAATTTGCCTTTAAAAATGGTATAAGTCAATATTCTTCAAAAGTCTAACTACTTGAACTCCGTAGCAGTTTCACGAGGTGTGTTGTCATCTGCCTCCGAGACTTGAGACTGGCAATGAGTGGATAATGCTCTCCAAGGTGCCGCAACCAAAATACGGAAACGCACAATAATAACTAGAGTACATGGCACCAGGCACCCAGCAAGGCATGGGTACATGGACAGCTCATGTAATACTTCCAACAGCCCTGTGATTTGATTTGATTTTTATACCCATTTTACAGGTATGGGAATTAAGGAACGAGAAGCTCATGACTTTTTCATGTCATAACTAGTAAATAGTGCAGCACAAGACCTGCTGACAGAAAAGAAGACTTCAGAGGGAATTTTTGGACCCAGGCAAGGATTATCAATTGCTGATAAAACCTTAAGACAAATGGTTGATGGGGAAAAGGACATTCATATGATACCAAAAAACCACCATACAGATTCCTTCCTTCACGTCACAAGGGGAGCACATGGGAGAAATCAGAAGGTCACCATCTTAACCCAATGCCAACCTTAGCACCTCTAATCCCCAGACAGTACTGTCTTGTGATGTGGGGCAATATAAAGATTTCAACATCACCCAGGATATTAATATTTTTTCTTTTGGTCAAACTACTTGTGTACATGGCACCAGGCACCCGGCAAAGCATGGGTACATGGACAGCTCATGGAATACTTCCAACAACCCTGTGAATTGATTTTATTTAATTTAACTTGAATCTAATCAAAGCTTTAAATCTAATTTGCCATTTACCCAAAACACAGGTATAAAGGGACAAGCTAAGACCACAAAGAATCAAGCAGACAAATATAGAAGGTGAGCTATTTTATGGGAGAATTGGCTTGACCTCGTAAAAAGTCAGTGTCATGAAAAGAGGGAGTGTCGTGAGATTTAGGGACGTAACAGCTTGATGCAATGTAATGTTCTAGATCCTGGCATGGACTGACTGTTGCAAAGCACATCGTAGAACAACTGGGAACATTTGACGATAGACTGGTAAGTAAATGATATTAAGGAACTGTTCGCTTTAAAAATGTGGTATTATCTTGAATCTGTAGGAAAAATTAAAAAAAGAAAACATGCACACGAGAAACACTGTCCTCGGCCTCCATTAGAAATCACAGGCTAAACTGCAGAAGCAGCGCATCTGGTTATCAAAGGGTAGTGAATAGGAGGTAGCTGTCTCTCTCTACGTGCTTCACTGAATAGTTCTAGGGCTCCTCTAGCCTCTCTGAAGCCACGACTGAAGTCTCAAGCAGACTGCCTCCATGGCTGGTTGCTTGGCTGCTCAGCTGCAGTCAGTTCATTGAACCGTGGGTTCTAGGGGAGACAGAAACTCTCGCTCACTATTGAGAACTCTTCCGCTGGGCGTCTGCCCTGAACATGCCTCCAAATGAAATTCATGTCTAATTCCTTCTTCTGAAACCCTGGTCCCAGTGTGATCGGATGAGAGGCAGAACGAAGGCTGGCTCCTGAGTGCACGGCCGCTGAGAATGCCTGACATCTTTCTTCTTCTGCAGCAAAGATCCACGAGGCCAGCTGGCTTTGTCATGCCGGGCTGGCGGCACTAGGTGAAGTCACTGTGCCTAGGGACTGGGTCTCAGCTTTGCAGGCTCCAACATTCAGTTTGCCAGTTTGTTGAGGGGTGATGATTTTGGGGGGGGGAGCTGAGTTACACTAACTAAATGCAAAAGAATCATATTTGAAAAGTAGAATGCCAGCGAGTGATTTTTACATTGAGCATAACCTGGACTGGACTTTCCCCCTCACTGGTTGGCTGATATACTCTGGAGAATGAATTACACATCAAGTTATAACAGAGGAAGCAGGGTGCTCATTGAGGACCTGATCAATCAAGCTGGTCTTGTAACTGGCCTCTTTTACTTTAGGGTTAGAATCGATAACTCTTTTCTTGGACGGGAGTAGAGACACACTGGTTTTTCTCTGATTCTAAACTTCATCTAAGTTTCTTTGTGCAATTTTTATTAACTTTGATAAAATTTGCAACATTATGTTTTATCTTTGATCAATTTTAATCTAAAATGGCTTCTAGACAAACTGAGAAACCCATTAGTCGTTCACACTTGAAAGCATATTCTAATTTCAAACAGGTTAGGATGCATCTAATTCATTGTGGGTTGATTTTGTTACTTTCCCTGCTGTCTCTAGATTTGGGAGTAGTTATTATATATTTGCGTCTTGATAGCCCTGGGAGAAAGGCTCACCAGCATAACCAAGCAGATTTGTCCCTGCTTCTTTGATAGGTCTGAAAAATATCATGTACATGGAGCTTTTAAGAAGAGGTAAATTTCTTATTCCCAAGAAGCAGCGGTCAATCAGCCCTGCAAAAGATATGCTCAGACCAAGATTTTTTTAACATAACAGGAGCCCCATGAATATCAAGGAAAGCACGCTTTAGATAAGTCATACAAATTTCCTTATGAAGTTATTACAGTGAAAGATAATAGAAAACATAAACATCTTCAGAAATGGCTTCAGTCAGTTCAGGTTCTGAAAGTAAATTAAGACATTTAAGGAACGACATCAGAGAAGGGGACACGGCCCTTGTAAAACATGCCTTGTTGACCTGAGCATGTTTCCATGAACTGGCCAGAGGTTGAGCCCCAACTGGCAACTCAGGTGTTCTTATTGAGTGCCTATATGGAACTAGAGGCCTGGTGCACGAAATTTGTGCGGAGGGGGGGGGGGGTGTCCCTCAGCCCAGCCTGCACTCTCTCCAATCTGGGACCCCTCGAGGGATGTCCGACTGCCCGTTTAGGCCCGATCCCACCAGGCCTACAAAGGCAGTCAGACATCCCTCTCACAATCCAGGATTGCTGGCTCCCAACCGCTTGCCTGCCTACCTGCCTGATTGCCCCTAACTGCTTCTGCCTGCCAGCCTGATCACCCCCTAACCACTCCCCTGCCAGCCTGATCAATGCCTAACTGCTCCCCACCGGCCTGATTGCCCCCAACTGCCCTCCCCTGCTGGTCCAGTCACCCCTAATTTCCCTCCCTTGCCATCCTGGTCACCCCTAACTGTCCTCCCCTGCAGGCCTGGTTGCCCCTAACTGTCCTCCCCTGCTGGCCCGATTGCCCCTAACTGCCCTCCCCTGCTGGCCTGGTCGCACCCAACTGCCCTCCTCTGCAGGGCTGGTCCCCCCAATTGTCCTCCCCTGGCCTGGTCATCCCTAACTGCCCTCCCCTGCTGGCCTGATTGCCCACAACTGCCCACCCCTACCGGCCATCTTGTGGTGGCCATCTTTTGTTCACATGGGGGCGGCCATCTTGTGTGTTGGAGTGATGGTCAATTTGCATATTACCTCTTTATTATATAGGATAGGATGTGAACATTCTAAGGGCTGAGGGTGTACATGTGGAATGATACTCAGATTTGAATCTCCCCACATTGTCACTATGCATCTGCTCTTCCCTGATTTGCACCAGCTAAGTGTCATTGCATATTTTTATTGTTTATGTTTATTTAGTAATGTTGGAGGCACAGAGAAGTGTATGGTAATAAAATGTTTTAAGAAGAACAAATTACCGTGTCAAAATGCATGTTAATCACCTTTTATTACAAAGGCTGGAAAGCTGGGGTTTCGAAAATGCAATATATAGATCTTGTAATATAGAAACCCACACTTGAAACCTATATGTTCATGTTGACCAATGTCATCCTAATACATTTAATTTAAAAAAAGAACTTGGCTCAAGGACAGATTCATCAAAATGACTCAAAAAGGCCGATAAATATTTCATAATGCCATTGCTCTAAATTAGCACTACTTATTTATGTACTTATGCTAATTTCCCAAATCCCACTGAGTCCTTTAAATGTGATATTTGTTTGCCTCACTGCTTTTCCTTAACTGTGAGCCCATAACAGCCTGAATTTGCCAGTTTTTGCATTCTCATTTTTGCCCTATTTCACTACTTTTGTGCAGGCAGTTGTCACTGTATGAAGTCTAAGGTAGGAGCAAAAGGCTTTTCTTCTTTCTTTCTGCTGAGAATGCTTGCTTTATTGGACAAAAGAGCACTTGATCAAGAGCCACCCATAAAACCTACTCCAGTTCTTGGTCAGCATCCAAGGGAGCTGAGAGAAACCCAGCCTCAGACCCGAGCTGGAATTAAGATGCAGTAGTGAGCATCATCACCCAAAATAACGCATGGCCATGGGCTGAGGGCCACAGCACAGCCTGAACGGCTGAACCACGCTTTACTCTGCTGAGGACTTGACTGGATCATCTCATTTAATCCTCACCTCAGTGCTGGCAGCATAGGTACGACCAGGGTACCCATTGCACAGCCAAAGCTTGAGCTGTTTAAGTAACCGGTTCAGGTCACACCCCAAGATACAATTCCAGAGCTGGTGGACACGGAGCCTGTGCTCTCAGCATCCAGTGCCGTTTTATTACAGGACCCTTCCAGGTTGTATTTGGGATCTTAAGGAATGACACCGGGGTCAACTAACATTTAGTTCTAGAGGCAGAGTAAGTTAAGCCGAGCTATATCTGCAGATACCCCTTGACCACTAGCCTGCTGACTTTTTCCTTACCTTGTGTCTATTGAGTTAGTAACAAGCCTTTTGAGATCCTGAATGATTATGAGAATGGTGTATATTACATGTGCAATATAACGTCCTCAGTAGCCTCACAGACACCATTCACTCATTCCACAAATATTTGCTGAGCACCTTCAATATGTCTCCTACTATTATCGGGGATATAGCTGATCCAAGATCCTATGCTCATAAGAACCTACATTCTAGGTGAGGCAGATAATCAAAAAAATAAATAAGTAAATATGAAAGCATATTACATAGACGTGCCAAAGAAGAAAATTAAAGCCGGGAAAGGGTATGGGAATTGTTCGAGGCAGCGTCTGCAATTTTAGCCTAAGTGGCTACAGAAGGTGACATCTGAGTGAAGTCCATAATAAATAAATGGGAATTGATGTCTTTGGATATGTTTTTAATCAAAAGCTCTTAAAGGAGAAAAAAACACTATGTGTTATGGCACATAGAGGTCAGAGGGCTGTTGTCAACACTTGGTAAAGGTTTAGCAACACATTTCATGATATATATTCATGATATACAAATACATATTCATGATATATTAGTTCCAAAGAACTTGGACTAGTATTCCCAGATAAAATAAAGGACACACAGTTAAATTTGAATTCCAGGTAAACAATGCATAATTTTTAGTATATGTTTTTTTTTCAAGTACTTTTTGGGACATAAAAAATAACTGTTGCTTATATAAAATCCATATTTAAGTGGGTATCCTGCATTTTAATTTGCAAAATGTGGCAACTCTAACTTGGACAAATTAGCACTGCAGCTCATTCATCTGCAAAATAGAAATAAAAATTATTGCCAAGCTGGGGGAAAAGAATTACATTTGTTCTTTCAGGTAGAACAAAATAAAAACATAAGACAAAGGATTTTTAAAGGATTAAATTAAGAGAGGTATACACTGTAAGAATGTTGAAATAAAATAGATACTTAACAAGGTGTTATACTTATTGTTTATAATTTTGTACTTCTGAAAGACAAATCCCTGAATTTGGGAACTTCAGGCTTGAAAGAAGGGAGAATGATAATGACAGCTAGCTGGAGTATTTCTTTCTGTAACCTGTCTCTCCTTTGGCCGGGATCACAAGGTAATTTGTGGGTTGAGTTACTTTTGAGTTACATTTACAGCACTTTAAAGACTGAATTAGGCACTGGCAGATGTGGTTCAGTTGATTGGGCATTGTCCCATGCACTGAAAGGTTGCTGGTTCGATTCTGGGTCTGGGCACATGCTTGTGGTTTTGGGCTCAATCCCTCGTAGGGGGCATGCAGGAGGCAGCCAATCAATGTTTCACTCTCACGTTGATGTTTCTTTCTCTTTCTCCGTCTCCCTTCCTCTCTCTCTAAAAATCAATTAAAATCCTTACAAAATTAAACAATAATAAAAAGAGACTAAATTATCCCAGGGTATAGATCTGCAGAGGCAAAGAAAACTTCAGGGACCATTTATTGCATACTAGAGGCCTGGTGCACTAAATTTGTGCAGGGGGGAGGGTGTCCCTCAGCCTGGCCTGCACCCTCTCGCAATCCAGGACACCTCTGGGGATGTCTGACTGCCGGTTTAGGTCTGATCCCTCAGGCCTAAACCAGCAGTCACACATCCCTCTCCCATTCTGGGACCACTGGCTCCTAACCGCTCACCTGCTGGCCTGATTGTCCCTAACCGCTCACCTGCCTGCCTGATCGCCCCTAACCGCTCGCCTGCCTGCCTGATTGCCCCTAACTGCTCACCTGCCTGCCTGCCTGATTGCCCCTAACCACTCTGCCTGCCTGCCTGATTGCCCCTAACTACTCACCTGCCTGCCTGATCGCCCCTAACCACTCTGCCTGCCTGCCTCATCACCCCTAACTCTTGCCTGCCTGCCTGATTGCCCCTAACCGCCTCCGCCTCAGCTCCCGCCACCACAGCTTCATCCAGAAGGACGTCTGGAATGATGTCTGGAAGGTCATTCAGCTGTCCGGTCTAATTAGCACATTATGCTTTTATTATTATAGATTTTTCATGCTGTAAGTGGGTAAACTAAATTCCAGGGACAGGAAGGTGATGTGATTTTTCCAAGCAAGTCAGAGGGAAAGACAGAGGTCTAACACCTGTATTCCTTATACGATGCTCTTGTCACCCCCAAAAGAAAATACTTAACCCAGTTTCCCTCCTTTAATTCTGAAAGTAGTACTGAGGTGCATGATGAACATGGCACCAAATGATGAGGCCCAGAGACAGGAGAGGTGGAGGGCAGGAAGGGAGGGAGGGACATTTTAGGGGATTTTTAAAAATGCAGTAAAAAAGTGTGAACAGGATTGTGGGTAGTGACTGATCAGCTCCGTCACAGTGGAGAAGCTCTAGGACAGACACCAACCAGTGCAATACTGATGTGGACAGACGTTCAGGTGTGGCTGGAGAGCGTCAGGATCCAAAGAGAGAATTGCTAATGAAGTTCCCTGTCTAAAGGGAGGAAGTAGCACTGAGGAAGTAGCACTAACTTATTTTTTAACTTTTTGTTTTTACTTAATTTCATATTTGTAGAAAAGAAGCAAGAATAGTATGGGGGATTCTGTATATTCTTCAACAGATTCTCCAAATATTAGCAATGTTCACAGTTACCTTACCTCCTCTCCTCTCTCTCTCTCTTTATACACACACACACACACATACACACACACAATTTTTTTCTGAACCATTATTTTTGTTAATCCTCACCTGAGGATATTTTTCCATTAATTTTGAGAAATAGAGGAAAGGAGGGAGTGAGTAAGGAAGAGAGAGAGAGACATGGATGTGAGATAGAAACATCAATCATTTACCTCTCACACACACCGGGGATGGAACCCACAACCTAGGTATGTGCCCTGACCAGGAATCAAACTCGCAACCTTTTTGTGCACAGGATGACACTCCAACCAACTGAGCCACCCAGCCAGGGCTTTCTGAACCATCTGATTGTCAGTTGTACCTTATACTCTTTTATCCCTAAATATTTCCATGTGTATTTCTTAAAAGCAAGGGCATTCTCTTATCTATATACATAAAAGCCTAAGCGACCAGCCAACCGGCCAACCGGCCGGTAGCTATGATGCACAATGACCACCAGGGGGCAGAGGCTCAACCCAGGAGCTGCCTAGTGACAGCAACTTTGCAGAGTGCCCTCTCACACTCCGGGACCCCTCTGGGGATGTTGGACTGCTGGTTTTGGCTCAATCCCCATAGGCCAGGCTGAGGAACCCTACCTGCCAGAGGGACCCCGCTCACTTTGCAGATGCCCTCCGAGCCCTGGTGCCGCCGCAGGTGCGGCCGGCCAGGGAGGGACCACAGGAGGTTGGCTCCAGAGTGTGTCCAGCCCGTCTGGTCCAGTCCTGACCCACCAGCCAGCTTCTAATTAATTTTCTTTCAATGTGCATGAATCCATGCACCAGGCCTCTAGTCTGATTATAATAAAGTAATAAAATCACAAAATTAATATTAATATCATACTATTATCTAATGTATCCAATGCCAATTTTGCCCATGCTGTCTTCTACAGCAAAAGAAAACGCTGGGTCCTACACTGCATTCAGTCGCATGTTCCTGTAGTCTCCTTTCATCTGGAGCAGTTCCTCAGTCTTCCTTTGTGCTTCATTCTGGAGCTTACAGGTCATTTTGGAAGAGGTTCCTCTGTTTGGTTTGTCCGCTGTTTCCTTGTGATTAAATTCAGGTTATGCACATTTCGCAAAAAAGTCCACAGAAGTGATGTTGTGTTCTTCTCAGTGCATCCTATCAGGAGCCACATGCTGGTGATACTAACTTTCATCACTTGGCTAAGGTGGTTCTGCCAGGTCTCCCCACTGCCCTTGTACCATTAATGAGTATCTCATGGAGATTTACTTTGAGGCTGTGAAAGTAACTTGTTACTCCTTAAACTTTCACATACTAGCTTTAGCATCCATTGATGATTCTTACCTGAGACAATAATGACTTGATAATTTTCTGTTTTCATTATTTCCCCTATATTTATTTCACATTCTATTGCAGTGAAAAGCTTACTCTATTTTTCCTTCCTTTCTTTCTTTCTCCCTCCCTCCCTCCCTTCCTTTTCTTTCCTTCTCTCTATCAATGTGGTTTATAAATCTTATTTTATTCAATATATTGTTTTCTTTCATTATCATTATTTACTCTGATACTCAATTTGTCCTCAATTTGGCACTGGCTTAACTTTAAAGGGGTGGGAGTAACAGACTTCAACATGAGTACTTCAGAAAAAAATGCATAACACTAAGGACTATATCAAGAAAGCTGGATTCCTCAAAGATAACAATCATTCTCCTTATTACTACTAGTGAGTGCTTTTATGTGTCAGGTGGAATGCCATGCAGTTCGTATTTAACTCATTTAACTTTCAAGATGTGGTGAGGTAGATATTGTGCCATTTCCCTTTCCATTTAAAGATGAGGAAATGAAGGCTCTGAGAAAATAAGTTCATCAAGGCCTGGTTGACTCCAGGACCCCTGCTGTCAACCACCAGGCAACCAAAGGATACGTGTGGAACCCCTCAGGAAAGGAAAAGGTCTTAGAAAGAAGGCTGAGCAGTTGTTCCTTCACGTAGCTGGGCATTTTTTTCCAGGACCTCAAGAGTCATCTGAACTTTTCCATTTTTCCATGGAGCAGTTGGAAACTGCCTCCAAGTCTGTCATTCCTCTGGGAACCTGCTCGGTGGAAACCATCCACTCCTGCCCGAAATCCAGCGAGGAAAGCACAAAGGAAGCTCGTTTGTGCCCATGTCGGCTGACAGAATCCAGAAAGACGTGACTTGGCCAAGTTACCCAGGGAAGCATTCCCAAGGGTCAAGACAAGTAAAAGCCACATTCAGGAAGGAGGGGAGGAGAAAACGAAGGGAACAGTAGAGCAGGGATGGTTTAGAAATTCAGTAACTACTTGATTCTATAGCTCCTGGGTGGACAAGAGCGGAGGCTTTACCCGCCCTGCAGGTTAACATACGAAGTCCTTCTTTCTGCAACAACACCACTGCTCCCACCACCACACCATCACTGTTAATACCAGATTTTAGGTTTTATGAGAATGAGCTTAGTTAGGTGAAGGAAGTATGTGGCATGCTACTGAAACCAAGGCAAACAAGTGCCCTGCCTGAGAGGGGAAAGCACAGTTGGATCTGAGAATCACATCGCTACCCTCCCAGGAGGAGCAAACTAAAAATAAAAGACAACAAGGTGCTTCCTGCCAGCCAGTAAATCCAATAAGCAAAGAAGATGCCTCAACCTGGCGCTGGGTAGTTAACAGTCGGCCCGACTCTCTCCACCCGAGCCGGCCATGTGGTTCTCAGAGCGAACAGCTGCCAAGCAGAGCCCCTCAGATTAACCCATAGGTGGTGTTGAACCACTTCCCATTAAGATATTTGCAAAGCAAACAAAAATGATAGCCCCACTCTGAGTGCTGGGAGCCGGCCAGGAGCGCTGGCTGTTCTTGTTGACACAAAGAGCTCTCCAGGGAGGGTCTAAGCCAGAGCACGGAAGGCCACTCCTGCCTGCGTCTCCAGACTGTGTTGATCTTAGGCCATTAGAATCCTGGTATCGGGGACTGTTTATTATCTAATTTCCCAATCACAGCAGTCGCTCGAGCTCTGTTTCACCAGAGCTCTCTGTTCCTCTCTGTTCCCCCGACCTGACCTACACCATTCAGATGAAAAGAAAAGCTCCAACCCTCCTCGTGTTTTGTCTACTCATCCAGGAGGCGAGTCTGAGAAGTTACTGAGATGCACACGGAGTGTGGCATTACTACTGTCAACAGTTTCTGTGGGGAAGGCTTGCTCAGGTTCCTTCTTAATTTAAAGCGACTGGCGCAATGCTAACGGGAAATATGCTGGCGTATCTGTGCCCTACAGGTAGGCGCCAACTGCCATTTAATTCACAAAAGACACTTGGAACTGAAACACTATTTTTTCCTTCTAAGCCAGAGAAGAAAATGGAATAAAGTTAATAAGGCTGTGGAAATGTACAAAGTTTATCTTTTTTTCAACCTGTAGGATTATACTGTCGGTTTCTTTAAGTGTTCATAATGAAACACTATATAGAATTTACTTTTACATAAATATTGTTTTCAACGTAAGTTTTTTTTCTCGTTTATTTTTTTTTTCAAAATAGCCTCAGTATTCAAAGGCATTTTGCTCAAAAATCCCTTCTGATCCTGAATGTAGCAAAAGTTTTCATGAGGATACAACAAAGTAGATATCAGAGGTGTGGTGAATTTTTAGAATTTCTTACACCCACAACATGGGTCATGTAGAAAGGCAACAAGAGATGGTGAAATGGTTAGAAGAATTTGCCAGATTCTGTCATGACTTGAAATCATCCTTTAAATTCAGAACCAGAACTTAAGAGATGTAGGTATTGTGTAAGGAGAGAGTGAGTGAGAGAGAGCGCGCGCTAAAGACAGATTGAGGTTTCTTTAGAAAAAGTAGAGGCATCTATAATAATAAAAGGGTAATATGCTAATTAGACCAGACATCTTCTGGACGTCCTTCCTGACGAAGCCGGGATGGGAGGGAAGCCAGCCCGGGTCCTGGGTGCCTGCAGGCAGCCAGAGGAGGGAAGCCGGTGCTGGCAGCTGAGGGAAGGTAGGCCTACTCTTGCATGAATTTTCATGCAGTGAGCCTCTAGTTTTTATACAAAAGAAGAAAGTCACTTGACATTTAAAGTACAAGTTAGAAAGCAAGTTTCTAGATTCTTGAATACATCATTGAGTATTTAGATGATATTTATCCAAATAAAATTAAAAGTTGTTGGACCCAAATTCTCTGTAAATGTGCAAATTTTCCAGAGAAAAAGTGAATCCAACACTGCAGGTCAACTTTGCAGAGCTCATGCTGTCATTTGCTGATGCAAATCTGCTTAGGGATCGATTAACAGAAGCACAAACATTCATGTCCACAGGTGGGGTGGCGTCGTAACTTCAGCTATGTATCAGTTATGTTGGACATACCAAAAATTAGTTATCAACCAAACTGTCCAAATTGTTTTTGGAGATGCTCCATCTTTGTCTGAGGCACCAGGCTAAAAATCACTATCTTAAAGTATGGATCTCACATAGGTTGGGGTGGTCAGAGAACCCAAGTCAAACACGGATTTCAACATCATTTCTGATTAAGTTCACTACATGCTGGTTCCTAGCAACCAACCATTAAATTAAGATATTAACCACAGACAGCTACCAGCCAATAACTGAGCTTCTAAAACAAAACCACATAATTAATTAAGCATCTTCCCAAAGTTGGGGTTTATTTAAGAGTTAAGAATGTAGATCCATTACAGAAAAGTGACACCAGGTAAATAACATCTCCCTTTACTTATTTTGTTAGTACCGTTGGCTTTTTGAGAAAGCTGGCTTCCTACTTTATAAAAGAATTAATTATGTTCAGGTCAAACTCAAGATAAATAGGAAGTATTTCTTGAGGACAAAGTAATTAAATTTAGCTTTAGACCAAACAAAAATAAAAATTTCTGGAGCACATATTCACTCATCAATTACTTTTATTTTATGCCTATTGTGGCCACAGATTCTAGATTTGGTGAGTCATACAGAAATGAGTGACAGTTTCAGCCCTGAAATTTATTATCTCATGTAGCATACAGTAATAACAGCTAACATTTTGTGCACTTACTACATGCTAGGAAGTCTTCTAAAAATTTTCTATGGTTTATTCTCACAACGGACATATGAGGTAGGTACCATTATTGGAAATATGCTTAACTTGCCCAAAGTCATGGAGCTAATTGGATATAGACCTGGGCCTAGAAGAGAAACAATCTGGCTCCAGAGTCTGCAGCCTAACCTGCTCCTCTACCTGCATGGCCCCTGCACACAATGGGCAGGAATCAAACTCAGATGCTGGTGGGGCCGGGCCATGAATAGGCCAGTGACTTGGTATCAATGGAAAACAGCTTCTACTCAGTTCTAGCAGATTGCTGCTAATTACTCCAATTTTTCAAGAGCCATCAGATATCTGAATTATTATATGAACTCTTTCTATTTTTATATGTTAGAAATGAATTAAGAATATCAAAAGCATTGTGCAAGCCAAACGAAATACATCTGTAGACTATATCCTACCCAACGACTGTAGGTGTGCATCTTTTGGCTTATACTATATGGTCCAAAATATTTTGTGCTGCTTTTAAGGCCTCTCATATCCTGGCTCTCAACTGCCTTATTCCCTGCCTCACACCACTGCCACACCTGACCCTCGGGCTTCATCCCACTGGACACCCCATCCTCTCCAGAGACCCCCAAAGACCCCCAGCATATCCTGCCTTTGGGCTGTGTCCCAGGCTATTTCTCCCACCTGGGATGCTCTTCTCCTGGCTCTAGCCTGCTTCAAGGCCCTGTAGGACAGTGATGGCGAACCTATGACACTCATTTTTTTGGTTGATTTTTCTTTGTTAAATGGCATTTAAATATATAAAATAAATATCAAAAATATAAATCTTTGTTTTACTATGGTTGCAAATATCAAAAAATTTCTATATGTGACACGGCACCAGAGTTAAGTTAGGGTTTTTCAAAATGCTGACACGCCGAGCTCAAAAGGTTTGCCATCACTGCTGTAGGAGGTACCATATGGGTGAGACCTTGATGGATGTGTAAACTATCAACAGGTAAAGAAAGAACTGGCAAGAGTATTCCATTCAGAAGGAACAGCATGAACAGATATACAGAAATAGGGAAACAAAAGACATGCTGAAAACCACCAAACAGTTCCAGATATTTTTTAAGAGGCCTCAGTCCTTGGAATCTGGTCCTATAAAGAGAACACTGATTGCTGACATTCTTGACATCCACAATCCTTCTAAAAGGGTCCTTTGCATAAGGATCACTGATGATTTAAGGTTTGTTGAAATAGTTCAGATAAATATTTATGTACAGCCATAAGCAAATCCACAAGGAAAAATATAACTCAAAACAGATTTTTCCTTGAAGCTCCTTTCAGCTGGTGATAAAATTTCCGGCTTCAAAAAGGTTTTGAAAGTAAATGTGACCAATTAATATTTTTAAAGTCTAGAAACTCTGAGAAGGCCCTAACAATCAAGTAAGCTCTGAAAGTTGTCATTTGAGGGTGTGCCAGTGGATTCCTGGCCATATTGGCAAGGGTGAGTCTTGGGCTCAAAGTCAACCTCAGATTTCTCCCTGAGATAAGAGCCAGGAACATGGGAAAATAAAAATTGGCTCTCAAGTTAAAAGTAGATAGGGAGCATTGTTTAAAATGTCTACAGTGCTGGATTCTTCAATGTCTATTTCAGTCTACAACTCCAGAGCCAAGTCAGAGGGGTCTTGACTCTTCAGAACAGGTTAGCTTTACAGAAACCATTAACGATTAGAAATTCTACTATTATCGCTACTACTTCTATGACTACAACCAACAACAACTCACCATCATCCATTATTGAGCATTTATTATGTATCTAGAACTGTGCTAGTTCCTTTGCATAGATGATCTCAAAGCCTCACAATTATTTCCCTTTTGCAGCATAGGATACTAAAGTTCAGAAAGGTAAAAGAACTTGCCAAAGGCTCCTAGTTTGTAAGTAGTTGAACAAGAGTTAAACCCAGGTCTGTCACCAAAGCCCATCTGCTTTCCACCTGAAGGAGATAACACATAGATCAGCACTTTATAAAAAAGGCCACCATCCCTACCGAGGCTCCCACACCTACTGCCTTCTTCCCTCCGGCTCCATGCAGGTCCTCGGTGATGCTTTAGGGCACAAACTTGGCCACAGGGTAGGACATTTGTTGGAGGGCTCTAGCTTCCTGGGGGAGTGAAAGTGGGAGGAAAATTTAGCCTGGGAATGGAAGGCTGGGAGAGGAAACATCCTCCTGATATGATATGAAAGAAAAGTTTTGTTTAATCTTCTCAGCACTGCCACATATTTCTGCAATGACCCCCCAGGCAGAGTATTTGTCAAGATTTGTGGCAATCTGTACTTCACAGCCCACATGAAAATCTGGCCCACAGTCGGCCCCGATGGGGAGGCTGTTCCTCTGGCTCATCAATTCTGAGGTCAGCCCAATTGGCTCCAAGCCCCAGAGCTGCAAGGATGACACACAGGAGAAATATGTGCTCGTTTTCCCCTCTTGTGAGGTGCCAGCTCCCCTCATGCTGCCTGAGTCACGAAGGTCCCCATCGCTCTGAGTCTGAATTCTCATTGTAGTGGCCCACAACGAAGCAGCTTCTGTGTGTGTGTGTGTGTGTGTGTGTGTGTGTGTGTGTGTGTGTGTGTGAGAGAGAGAGAGAGAGAGAGACAGAGAGAGAGAGAGAGAGAGAGACAGAGAGAGAGAGACAGAGAGAGAGAGAGAGAGAGAGACAGAGAGAGAGAGACAGAGAGAGGCTGCTGGGTGAAAACATCTGCACCAGCATTATCAATCTCCTGTCTCCCTCAAAGGGGCTTCTTTTTACAGGACAACAGGCTAGCTGAGCTAAAGTATGCCAAATAAAAGCCTTGCGAGAGCTCTGCCATATGCAGGCCAAATTAAATTAAGGGGCATAATCCTCCCTATTGTACCTATCAGCATTAAAACGGAGGATTACCATCATGGGAACAAAGCCCCACGACATAGAAGAGTATTTCCATGCTGTCCTTCTCTGTATGGGCTCACACAGGAAGTAGAGCAGGGAAGCGCCACGCCAACCACTGACTTCTTTCCCCCTGAGGCTTCCTCCTCCCCAGCCAAGTTAACCCACCCGCCAGGCACAGATGGGAGCACCTTTCCCATGAGGCCTTAGGCTTTCTCCCAGGATTCAGACCTGGAATTGTCTCCACCAGTCACAGGGAGACAGTTTTATGCCCATCAGAATTATTCTTTAGCTGGCTGTGAGTTAAGATTTGCTGTAACGAAAGTTGCAGAGAACATAGAACAGAAAAAGTGCTGGGTTAAATGTTTGGAGCCTGGAACCTAGAGAGACATTACCATGTACTGGTTAAAAGACTGGGCTCTGGAGTCAGAAGGCCTGTGTTCAAATCCTGACTCTGTCACGTTGAGTGACATTGGCAAGTTACTTGTAATCTCTAAATGTCAGAAATCATAAAATGTATACCATTCCCATAGGTTTGTTAGGAGGATTAAATAGGATAATGCAGGTAAGGAAGTTGTTAAGGAAGAGCAAATATTAGTTGTTGTTATTGTTGGAGACAGAAGATTCGGATTCAAACCCCAGGCCTGCCATTTATTCTCTCTGTGATACTGGGTGACCCCCAGATTAGCTGATTGGGTGCACAAGTAGGTAAATCTGATACCTCCAACCTGGCCCTGAACTCTGGGCCAACATTTGGAAGCTACTTGACTAGAATTCCCCTTGTCCACTTTACTCACCAGTAACTTGGAGTCGGTAACACCAGCCCAAAGGCTGATGTGAGAATTAGGTGAGATAACTGTGGGAAAAGGCCTGACACCACAATAAATATGGAATGAACCTTAATGACGACCTCAGCATGTCCCTGGCATTCTCATTCTCAGCAATATTTCTTGTCATGTCTGGATCTTCCTTATGAACTCTTCCCTCTGATTTTGCCTTATCTTCCTCTTTCCTTAGTACCTATCTGTTCCCATCTCTTATCCCTTCAGGACTCTTTGTTGGTTGCGTCCCCAACCCATTTATTCTGCCTATTTTCTCATGCAGATGCTGAAAATGCATATGGTCACTTTCCCAGACTCCCTTGCAGCTCCCCTGCAGAGCCACATCTGAAAATTCTGGCCAATGAGATGTGAGGAAAGTATGCTGGGGATTTCTGGGAAAGGTTTCCTTCCTGACAAACAGAGACCCTTCTGAGGAGAGTCCCTTTCCATCCACCTCTTCCTCCCTGCTTTGGTCATTGCCATGTGAGGAAGTGATACTTAGCATGACTTCAGCCACTGTGTGGCCATAAGTGGGAGCATCACTGACATGCTGAGATAACAGAGCAAAGGGATGAAGAAACCTATGTCCTTGATGACATCCCTGAGTGGCTGATCCAGTACTGAACTTGTTTCTGTCCTCAGACCTCATGTTCTGAGGACTCCTTTAAGGAATCCTTTAATATCTGGGGTGGAGGCTCAGTTACTTGCTGCTGTGAGCATCACCACTGGCATGTCCCACTTATCGTTATTATGCCCATCATGCCCCCACTCCACGAGGCCCTTCCTTTCAATCCCTGGGTTGATCCACGGGGCACCGAGGAGACCATCAAACATAGAGGGAAAGTGGGGCCCCAGCCCCCGGGGCAGGAAGGTCCTGACACACTATCTGGTGAATTATTCTGGGCCTTGTTGTTGCTGCCACCACTCAAAGATGAAGAAGGAAGCACATTTTTCTCATAAAAATCTGAGTTCTGTGATGGTTGCTAGAGGGGATGGGGGTTGGGGAACTGGGTGAAAAAAGTGAAGAGATTGAGAAGTACAAATTGATAATTACAAAACAGTCATGGGGATGTATAGTACAGCATAAGGAATATAGTCAATAATATTGTAGTGACTATGTATGGTGCCAGGTGGGTACTGGGAATATCAGGGGGATCACTTTGTAAAGTATGTGATTGTCTAAGCATTAATCTGTACATCTGAAACTAATATACAATAATATTGAATATAAATGGTAATTGAAAAATAAAAATAAAAAGAAGGAAAAATATCTGAGTTCTGAAGAGTGGCCTTGGAAGTCAGCTTGATAACCTCATTGCATGCACTGGAAACAGGAAGAGGGAAGACTCAGTCCTTGCCCTTGAGAAGCTGACCTGCCAGCACACAGTCAACCACAACACTAGGCAAACGCGAAGAGCCGCAGAGAGTAACTAACCAAAGAGTGGTCTGAGGACCCCATCTGCGAACTGTTAGCACTCACAGTATCACAAGGAGCTTGTGCCAGATATAGGCCAATTCATCACCAAGTACCTTGTTTAGTTTAGCTGATTATATGTTTATTGGTAGCAAGACTTTCTTATTGAAGAAATAAGTGGATTGATTTACATTCAGACACACGCTCATTATTTTGTCTTGCACTTTGAGTAGTACTTTTAAAACTTGCTATAAAGGTTCAAGAGTTAAAGAGAATTAAGGTCTTCATGGATAAAAGGGATATGACAATGTATCTTGGAAAAATAGGTAAGAATTGAATAGAGACTGGCTGCTCTGAAAAGCCATCTTTGCATTGTTCCTGTGGCTCCCTCTCCGCTCGCTGCAACCACCTCCGCCGCGCGCCTCCTCCACCGCCGCGGACTCCGGCAGCTTCTTCGCCAGAGTCCTCCAACTCTCGCTTTTTTAAAAGAAATCCGCTGCAGAGGATCACCGGCGTGCCCCACCATGTCAGACACGGCCGTGGACACCAGCTCCGAGATCACCACCAAGGACTTAAAGGAGAAGAAGGAAGTTGTGGAGGAGACAGAGAATGGAAGAGATGCACCTGCGAATGGGAACGCTGTGAGGAAGAGGATGGAGATGAAGATGAGGAGGCTGAGGCAGCTACAGGCAAACGGGCAGCTGAAGATGATGAGGATGATGATGTTGACACCAAGAAGCAGAAGACCGATGAGGATGACTAGACAGCAAAAAAAGGAAAAGTTAAAGGCCTCCGTGACCTATTCACCCTCCACTTCCCGTCTCAGAATCTAAACGTGGTCACCTTCGAGTAGAGACTCCCGCCCACCTGCCTACCCACCCACCTCAGGCAGCGCCACCTGCAGATGACACGCACTCTCCACCACCCAACCAAAACCACAACGTGAATTTGCAACAGGGGAGGAAAAAAGAACCAAAACTTCCAAGGCCCTGCTCTGCTTTTTTTCTTAAAAGTACTTTAAAAAGGAAAATTTGTTTGTATTTTTTATTTACATTTTATATTTTTGTACATATTGTTAGGGGTCAGCCATTTTTAATGATCTTGGGATGACCAAACCAGCCTTTGGAGCATTCTCTGTCCTACTTCTGACTTTACTTGTGGTGTGACCATGTTCATTATAATCTCAAAGGAGAAAAAAAACCTTGTAAAAAAAGCAAAAACAACAACAAAAAAAACAATCTTATTCCGAGCATTCCAGTAACTTTTTGTGTATGTACTTAGCTGTACTATAAGTAGTTGGTTTGTATGAGATGGTTAAAAAGGCCAAAGATAAAAGGTTTCTTTTTTTCCCTTTTTTTGTCTATGAAATTGCTGTTTATTTTTTTTGGCCTGTTCGATGTATGTGTGAAACAATGTTGTCCACAATAAACAGGAATTTTATTTTGCTGAGTTGTTCTAACAAAAAAAAAAAAAAAAAAAAAAAAAAAAAAAAGAATTGAATAGAAAGGAATGAACAGAGAGAACAGAGGTAGGTGCACTGGTAGAACAATATAAAGCCTGGCTCCAGGTAGCCATATAGGGTCCAGAGGGTGCATAGAGGGTCATACAGGAGGTGAGCTGAAGGACAAACTGGAGCAAGATAGGGAGAGGCTTGATATAGCAGACTGAGAAGTCTGGACCTCTTTTAGTCTAAAATGGGAAGCCATTAAAGTTCTTTGAAAAGTCAGAATATGCTTCAGGACAATTGATTAGGTGTCAGAAATGAAAGCTGGTCTGTAAAGAGGAGCGAACAGAGAGGGGAAAAAAAGAGAGATAATGGCAGGCCTGGACCACGGAAGAATGCTAAGAAAATGATTGAGCATGGGGTTAAGTGAGAGGCAGGGATCAAAAATGACTGCCAGGTTTGAAGGCCAGGACACAAGAAAGTGTTTGTGCCACTCACAAGAATGGGAAGGTCAGGTGAAGGAGGTGGCTTGCTGGGGGCTTTTCTGTGGAGACTCTGGGATGTAAATCAGGCACACGTGGGCAACAGGCATTGGGTGTAAAAGTGTAACGCTCAGAACAGAGATCTGAGAATCATGCTCACACAGCTCAGACTGGATACCAGAATACACCTGTGAAAGAAGATATCATCCAGGTGGAAAGTAAGAAAGAAGAGAGTCAAGGACCTGAGAATTGCCTGCATTTCAATGCTGGGTGGAAGAGAAGGAGGATGGAGACCAAGAACATCTCGGAGGAAGAACCTGAAGACTGCAGTACCGCAGACACCGTGGGAGAGTGCGGTCCAAGGAAAGCATGGCCCGAGAGTGGAATGCTGCAGAGTCTGATGAAGATGAGGCGCCAGCAACAGGGAGCTAATCTCCCCAAGGACAGTCTTAGAATGTGGTGAGGGCACAGATCAGATTTTAGGATTAAGGAGGGAGGGGTTGGTGAGGCAACTGGCCTGGATGCTTGTCTGAGGAAGTCTGATAGTAAAAGTAAGAAGGGGGAGGGACAGGGCCAAGAGCAAGCTTTGTTAGACTGGGAGAGGTATAAGCAAAAGGGAAAGAAGCAGCAGACAGACAGATGTGAAAGCAAGGGGTGGGCTAACTGCTGGTGGCAGGGCCCAGAGAGCAGGACCACAACAGAGGGGTTGCCCCGTGTGGGGAAGAGGACCTGTGTGCTTTTGAGATGGGAGTAAAGGAAGAAAAGACAGCTGAATATAAGGAGAGATTCTAAGGTGAAGGGAAGGGAAGTGGAAGTTGAACACAGAACTGTCCTGATGTTCTGAGTAAAGTTAGTCATCTGCCCAGCTGGTGTGGCTCAGTAGTTGAACCAGGAGGTCACAATTTGATTTCCGGTCAGTGCACATGCCTAGGTTGCAGGCCCAATCCCCAGTGTGGGACGTGCAGGAGGCAGCCTATCGATGATTCTCTCTCATCATTGATGTTTCTGTCTCTCCTTCTCCCTTCCTCTCTGAAATCAATAAAATATATTTTAAAATAATAATAATAAAGTTAGTCATCAGCTGAAGTTGAAGGGAGTCATGCTGGGGCTGGATCCATTTACCAGACTGGTTCACTGACAAACAAACAGCTGGAAAATGTTAGCACTAGGACCAAAACCCAAGTTCAGTCGTCTTTCTGCTGCAACAGAAATTCTAAATTTTGTTAACCTAATATGAAATGTTAGTCCCTCAAGTACCTTATAAAATGAGCTATTCTTACTATTTAGGAAAGTAGTCTACTTTAACAGTAGTCCAACAGTAATTTGAGACCACTAGAGAAGTATTGAGAATTAAATTTGTCAGATCTCAAAAATATTAATAAGACATTTCAAAAAATTAAAAATTATTTTTAAAAATTACAAATGAAGACCACTTCTTTTTTCAAGTGAAAAGATGCAAAAAACTTTCTAATGGCCTGCTTCATTCTCCAAATCTGGAGTAAAGTTTTTTTTAAATGTATCTTTATATTTGAGAGTATTACAGATCTTCCCCTTCCCCCCTCTCCCATTGACCCTTTCCACCCCAAACCCCCCACCTCCCCAGGCCATCATTGCACTATTGTCTGTGTACATGGGTTATGCATATATGCATACAAGTTCTTTGGTTGATCTCTTCTCACCTGCCCACCCCCCCGCCTTCCCTCTGAGATTCCACAGTCTGTCCCATGCTTCCATGTCTCTGGATCCATTTTGTTTGTCAGTTTATTTTGTTCAATTAGATTCTACATATAAGTGAGATCATGTGATACTTGTCTTTCTCTGACTGGCTTATTTCACTTAGCATAATACTCTCCAGGTCCCTCCATGCTGTCTCAAAGGGCAAGAGATCCTTCTTTTTAACTGCTGCATAGAATTCCATGGTGTAAATGTACCACAACTTTTTTATCCACTCATCTACTGATAGGCACTTAGGCTGTTTCCAAATATTAGCTATTGTAAATAGTATTGTAAATAGCACTGCTACAAACATAGGGGTGCATATATTCTTTCTGATTGTTGTTTCAGGATTCTTAGGATATATTTTCAGAAATGGGGTCACTGGGTCAAAAAATGCTTTAAATTTAAAAATGGAGCAAACCTTTAATGAGTGTTCCTATAGTCAATTTGGGGGTAAGTAAGAGAGGCAAGCTTTATTCTAGGTGGACCTTCCCTTTGCATGGTTCACTCCCTCCTGCAGTTGCCTCCTCCTCCTGGTGACGTGTGTGATGGGGCCTGGAAACCTGTTCTGAGAGAAGGTAGGCTCTGAAGGCTTCCCTGAAGAACAGGACGCCTGTGAGTTCCATGAGTCTCCAGTGCTTGGTGTCAGCCTGGCCTGGCCTTACTTAAAGTGACTACATTCAGCCAGTGTACTGTCCTCTGCAGACTGAGCAGCTAGGTGTACTTTGAAAATAGTGCACTATGGCCCTGGGCAAGCTCTGATGTACTCGTCTTGAATTATATTTAACTAAAACCCATGGGTAAACAAGAAATGATACTTCCTTTTTGCTTTAGCTTAAACCCAAGGTTTTTTTAAAAAACAGGACTATTGTTATTTTCGCCTAGCCGATTCTTTGTTGTAGGGGGCTGTCCGCTGTATTGTAGGATGTGTAACATCTACTTACTGATTCCATTAGCACAACTCCTCCCCCTAAAGTTGTGCAACCAAAAATGTCTTTGGACATGGCCAAAATCCAGGGGACAAAAGAGGGGCAAAATTGTCCCCATGTGAGAACCACTGCTTTAACCTAATGAGGCCAAGTACAGGTTTTACCATGAAGAGAACCTAAATGGCAGCGTTGTCTTCAGATTACCCTATAGAACAGCGTTTCTCAACCTGTGGGTCGCAACCCCTTTGGGGGTTGAACGACCCTTTCACAGGGGTCGCCTAAGACCATCGGAAAACACATATATAATTACATATTGTTCTTGTGATTAATCACTATGCTTTAATTATGTTCAATTTGTAACAATGAAAATACATCCTGCATATCAGATATCTATATTACGATTCATAACAGTAGCAAAATTACAGTTATGAAGTAGCAATGAAAATAATTTTATGGTTGGGGGTCACCACAACATGAGGAACTGTATTAAAAGGTCGCGGCATTAGGAAGGTTGAGAACCACTGGTCTAGAATAAAGACTTTGCTCACAAGGTAATGACCTCTACCATGGGAGAATCTGATAGGAAATACTTTTGGTTCCACTCTCTCCAACTCACCACAAGCCACTGAATTTGAGACTGATAAATCTTACAGATAAGACTCACCGATTTTTCTCAGTGGCTGGACCAGAGTTGCTTGATGTCTCTGCATGGCCATTGGGAGATTCAGCTTGTGGACTGCTTTTACGGTCTACAAAGCCCCTCAGAACTGAGAGAAAACACACAAACACTTAGACACCTGAGCATAGGTTCAGAAATAGCAGCATTAGATACAGTGCCGTCTCCGCTCTGCAGCACCTCTCTCCTTGCCCTCATGCTGCTCCCTGACTTTCTGCAGCCTCATTGAGGACATGTCATCAAAACTGACCTGTTCTGTCATGGCAGGCCTCGTTCAGATAAAATAACTCATGCTAACAAGAAAACAAGTTGCCTCCGCCTGGCAATGGTGGACAGAAATTAGAGGCCCCGGGTGAGGTAGAGGGCAGTAGCGGCAGAATGTTGTTGATGGAACAGCCCTGCGCTGAACAGAGTTAGTAGACCTGGCCGGCCTGGGCAGGGCTGCCTGCTGAGGAGCATAGTAGGTCAAGGACCAGGGAGGTTCCCCCCGCTGGAGATTCTAACACATTGTTTGGCCCAAGCTTACTTGAAATACTGTGATAAGCAACATAAAAGGAAGAACTGACATAAAAAGAAAAAAGAGAAGTCCACATCTGGGACACAAATACCTTTGTTTCCTTATTAAGAAGGAAAATTGACACAAATAATTTTTAAAAAATGGATTCCAGAGAGAGGAAGAGAGAGAGAGAGAGAGAAACATTGATTGGTTGCCTCCTGCATGCATCCCAACCACGGATTGAACCTTAACCTGGGTATGTATCCTGACCTGGAATTGAACCTGCCACCTTTCGGTGTACAGGATGATGCTCAACCAACTAAGCCACTTGCCAGGCCAAGCCAAATAATTTTTAACCTTGTTTTCTGGTCCATTTCAGCAGCACCAAGACCCACCACTCACTAATCAAAGCCCAAATGGTACCATCTGTGTGGAAGCCAGGATTGCTTTTGAGTGCACATATTTTGAGAACCTTAGTATAAAAAGGAGCAATAGCAGTTTGATAGCAACTCAGAGAGGAAAAGGCATGAGCAAAGCCAGGAGAGGCCACCAAGCCCATTTTGATTTGGGACTGTCCTTAGGAAGGTGCCATGGCCACCACCAGAAAGAGAAGAGGCATCAACACCTTTACTTGGAATTTAGCAAATGCTCCGGTTACTTTGCCTGGGTTTCCGATAAAAATGCACAGAATTTCTGTTCATGTGATTGAAGGGAAAACTTATTCCATGTTGCTTACTCATTTACACTTCAGTCATCAAAATATTGATTTTTAAGAGTCATTTGAAGTATAAAAAAAAAGCCAAACAGAAACTTAGCGAGTACTCTTAGTAAAGCTTAGATGAAGTCTGTTCCTCCATCCCCCAGCTTTGCTGGAAGAGCAGGGAGAAGGATTTGGGTCAGAGTAAAGAGGTAAACTTAAATAAAAAGGAAGTCATCATTATGTTGCACACCTGAAATTTAATATAATGCTATATGTCAATTATACTTCCATTTTTTTAAAAAGGGTCAAAATAAATAAGTAAAAAATGAGGAGGTTATCAAACTTGTCAAATACTTGAAGTATGTCCTGGTGACAGTTGGAGTTGCCTGGTATCTCTCTGGCAGATTGTTAAACAAAGAGATTGGGGAAAAAACAGAAAAGTCAAATCGGGTGATTCATTCTAAGTGAATAGATCAGGTTAAAGGAATTAGACCAGTGACATGGCTGAAACAATTAAATGATGAACTTAAATTGCAGAAACGTTCATAAAAACTAGACTTGAGGTGTGCACAGGTGTGACAACAGAGGCCTCTGCGCACACAGGCCTCGCCTGCCTTCAGGGAAGTGTCCCTCCGGGAACTGGTTTAATGAAATGCAGCAATACCGGAAGGGAGTGCTCTGAGGCGATGAACCCTTCCAAAGTGAGACCGAGCTCTACAAGCCATTCATTTTCCCAGGAAAACTGAGCCAGTTCTTTACTGGACTATTTTGCAATCAGATGAAAAGTATTTGACTAAAAGCATTTGACTATCAGGAGAGGAAGAAAAAGAAAGAAAACAACATAGCAGGTGTTGCAAGCTCCAATGCCTTTGGGGCCACCCAGGTAACATAAATGTGTGCGGTGTCAGGTAAAGAGTGTGGGAGTGGTGGGGTTTGTGGTGAATCAAGGATGCATGCCCCATCTAAAAACATTCAGGTTCAAAGTTCAAAAAAAAACACCCAACAAACACGATGTCTGGCCAAACAAAACACATCTGCGAGTTGATTACAGTAGGAGGACCTTTTATTTGTGGCTTCTGCCAGGGAGAAAGGGTTTAGAAGGTAGGTCAGTAACAGCTAGCCATGCTTCTTTTGAAAGTGGAAAGTATCTCACTGCCTCCACCTCCAGGTCTCCTCAAGTTCAAGAAACACTGCTGCTCCCTGGGTCCCCCTTCTCGTTTTCTCCCACTCCCTAACCTCCTTGTCCCCTGGGAAAGCCCCAGTTCTGTATTTCCTTAAAACATTGGCTGGGTAACAGATTACAAAGCAGCTGGAAGGACCCAGAGCCTCTTTGCTGGCCTGCAAACTCAACTGTAAAATCCAGCCAGGGCAACTCACCCTCACTTTTCATAAAATACCAGCATTGGATTAAAGGTCATATTTAAGAAATCATAGCTATTTCTTTTTTTTTTTAATTTTCCACCTGAGGATATTTTCCCACTGATTTTTAGAGAGAGTGAAAGAGAGAGGGAAAAACAGAGAGAAATGTCGATGTGAAAGAAACACATCAATTAATTGCCTCTTGCACATGCCCCACCAGAGCTCGGGCTGGGGAGGAGCCTGCAATCAAGGCACATGCCCTTGACTGGAATCAAACCCGGGACCCTTTGGTCTGCAGGCCAATGCTCTATCCACTGAGAAAAACTGGCTAGGGCTCATAGCTACTTCTTCAAGCAGAAGTCCAGGGACCTTCACACTGTCAAAAGGGGAGATTCCAGTGTTTTCAACATGTTTGGACACTACTGATTTAGTCCAATTCTCTCACTTTACAATGATGTTAATTAAGGGAGGGCTTAGACCAGATACCCAAATTTTTATTTCTTGTCCACAGTCCTTCCTCCCCCATGAATGTTCTCAATTAGTTTAGGTCTATGTACACTGTCAGGATCATGGAAAGATCTGGCTAAAAAGCTAAATTTCCATAAATCTTAAGGTAAATCAGATAGAAGCATGTGTGCTCTGAGAGGACAGGTTGAAGGGAGGCAGGTGGTAGCTTATCTCTGTCTACACTATCCGCTTCTGCAAAATCACCATTCAGGGTGCTTGCAAGACTGCCTCTGAATTTAATTAGCTGTTCTCTATAGAAAAAAAGAGTGGCAGACAGAAGGTCCATATGAGGGGATCATTTCCAGTTCTGGAACCTTCTCTGGAATGTCCCACAGGACACCCATCCCAACTTCTAATGGCCTTACCTTCATGGTCACCAGGCTTACTACAGTCTTGAACCTGGGTACTTCCCCTGATGGCCCCTGTGACAAGTTGTGGATTACTGCTTTGATCTGAAGGGTGCCCTGTGGAATGAAACAAAAGAGAAACTTCTCAACATTATGTTCCCATACCTAGATGAAATACCAAAATGGGTGATACAACTTGACTAGGGAAACCTACATTTGTCCTATGGTTGGAGGCTCTAGAACAGTGATGGCGAACCTTTTGAGCTCCGCGTGTCAGCATTTTGAAAAACCCTAACTTAACTCTGGTGCCATGTCACATATAGAATTTTTTTGATATTTGCAACCATAGTAAAACAAAGACTTATATTTTTGATATTTATTTTATATATTTAAATGCCATTTAACAAAGAAAAATCAACCAAAAAAATGAGTTCGCGTGTCACCTCTGACACACGTGTCATAGGTTCGCCATCACTGCTCTAGAATGATGAATCTCAACAGATTCGGTGCTTATTTTTAAGATTTAACACAGTGTGGTTGGAAAGGGCATAATGGAAGGGAACAAGAGAATTAATCATGTCCTGGCTGGGCTCCCTCCTAGTTTGGTGATATTGAGTAATTCGGGAACCTCTCTGTCTCATTGACCACATTAGTCAAACAGGGAGCTATGTGACACACAGAGGTCATGAGTGCACCAGGCCAGGGCTCCTGGTTTGACAACTGGATGGCTTTCCCATTGCCTTTTCTGTTGCCACCACGAGGGGACCGGGGAAGTAAAAATAGGAGCAAGGTCTCCTCCTTCTCTCCAAATCTATGCCTCTCAGGCACGCCTTTCCCTTGCAGCCCTGTTCACAGATGGGTGTGGGTTGACAACCAGTTATGCTGTCACAGAAAGGACAGGCCACACACTATTCTCAGTTGAGGAATATCACAATTGCAGCCTTTCATCCTCTAGTCAGCTTAGTTCACAGTGATAAACACCTAAATATTTCTCTACCAAAACAGCTGATGGCTTGAGTAGAAAAATACCAAAGGGTTTATCCCAGCTATCATATCTCTTCTTCCATTCTCCATGACCTTCAGACCGCCTTGGGTATCTGAAGAGGGCGCTTTGCAATGGGTCCCTTGTCTTTAGAAGAAACCATACTGGCAGCAGGGCCCCTCCTTCCCACATAGGAGGTATTCTTCAGGCTCTGCCCCGAGGCAGTCAATTCTTACTCTGTCCCATCTCCTTCCTCCCTGATCTGAGACCTAGAGCTTGCTCTCTCTCCTCCTGTACCTTCCTTCTTCCTTTGGCTATGTCCAATTCTGCCTGTATTACTTCTAGAGATACCGTATTAGAATATATGGGATCTCCGAACTTTCTCCTTTTTTATTTCCTCTAAAGAGATCTTTTTCATCCTGTCCCCCACCCTCCTTCTGGGTGACTCTCCTACCTCACGCATCACCTTTCCACGCCCAACCTGGTGACATGGTATCTTTCCATTTGTTTAAGGCCAGACTCCTTTTTTTTTTTTTTATGGTTACACATCTGCCTTCTTTTTGTGAGCAGCAGGCAGGACACTTCCAGCAATAGTACAAAACACTTCCAGCAATAGTACAAAAATTACTTTACAGGGATTCCGTGAAGCTGGCAGGAACTCTTGGGCAGCAGGAAGAGGACCCCACAACCATGAAGAGCGAGGCCACCAAGGAGATGAGGAGCTCTTTGCCGATGTCCCAAGTGTACTAGTACTTGGTGGAGGTGATCTCATAAATGAAGAACCAGGTGGTGAAGAACATGCCAATGGCCAACAGTACCACGGTCAGATGGGGGAAGGCAGCTGGGTTCATTGGGCTGGTGTATCTGCTCATGGTCTTGAGCTCCATTTTGCCAAGCACAGGGTAATCTGCTGCTCTGCCCCAAGCTACTCTTTTTTTGTTTTTTAAATATATTTTTATTGATTTCAGAGAGGAAGGGAGAGGGAGACAGAGACAGAAACATCAAAGATGAGAGAGAATCATTGATCGGCTGCCTCCTGCATGCCCCACACTGGGGATGGAGCCCACAACCTAGGCATGTGCCCTGAATGGGAATTGAACCATGACCTTCAACCACTGAGCCACGCCGGCCAGGCCCCCAGACTACTCTTAACAAGACATGGTCCCTACCCTCATGGAACTTGCATTCAAATGCATAAAGTAAAACTAAAAAGAGATAACAGATGTGAAAGCACCCTGAAACTTTTAAGGTGGTGAACTGGGTAAACTAGTGTTCCCTCAAAATTCTTTTTTACCTGGAACCTCAGAAAGTTACCTTAGTTGGAAATGGGGTCTTTGCAGATGTTAGTTTAAGATGAGGTCATACTACTGGATTAAGGTGGATCTTAAATCCAAAGATTAGTGTCCTTATAAGAAGTCCATGTGGCCCTGGCTGGTTTGGCTCAGTGGCTAGAGCGTCAGCCCAAGGACTGAAGGGTCCCAGGTTCAATTCCGGACAAGGGCACATACCTCAGTTGCAGGAGGCAACCAATTGATGTGTCTCTCTCACACAGATGTCTCTCTCTCCCTGTCTCTCCCCTGCCTTTTCACTCACTCTAAAAATCAATGGGAAAATATCCATTGAGGAATAACTACAACAACAACAAAGAAGTCCATGTGAAGACACAGAGGGACACAGGGAGAATGCATGGGACAAAGGAAGCTGAGAGTGGAGTGATGGGCCTACAAGCCGAGGCATGCCAAAGATTGCCGGAAACCCCAGAAGCTAGGAGAGATGGAAAGAATTCTCTCAGAGTCTCCAGCAGAAACCCACCTTGATTTTGGAATTCTAGCCTCTTCAACTGTGAGAGAATACATTTCTGTTGTTTGAAACGAAAGAGTTTGGGGAAATTTGTTAATATAGCCATAGAGAACTAATATGAGGAGGGGAAGCTGACAGATATTAAGGACTGAAATAGAAAAGAAGAAAAAGATCAGGTATGTGCATTCAGATTGATTTGGTAGAGGGGGTGGAGGGAGGGGGAGAAGAATTAGGACCAGGAGCTAGGGAAATAGCCATTATTTTTATTAACAAACACATATGTATGGATTATTAGGCCCCATGCTTCTTCCTAAGTCCTTTACGAAAATTAACTTGTCCAATCCTCATAGTAACTCTAAAAGGTAGAGACCACTATTATTCCCATTTCAGAGCTGCGGAAGCAGAGGCACAGGGAGGTTCGATGACTTGCCCAGGAGTTCACACAGCTAGAGAGTGGCAGTGCTAGGGTTCAAACTCAAGCCCTAAAATCTGAAGTCCTAAATACCACATGGTGCAGCCCCACTTATTCAAACATTTAAAAATCATTAACTCCTACTCTCTTATTTTTTCCTTTATAAATGCGAGAAAAAAAATCAGACGTTCTTTCACTTGCCTGGAGGAGGCCCTGCCTGGCCTGGCCTGGCATGCGATGACCCACCAGAGGACAGACCCAGCACTGTTGACCGCAGGGCCCCTGTCTGAGTAGATTTCCTGGTTAGAGATCTAGGCTGGGTAAGCTTTCCTGCCCTCATAATGGAGCTGGCAAAGGGTGCCCACTGTACCTGGCAGAGAAGACGCATACAGATGAGGCACAAAGGCCCAGCCTTACCCTCCTAACTGCTGCTGGGGGATTGCACAAGGAGCCAGTGTGGTTTCTGGCTGGAGTGACAGCTGGTCAGCAGCCATCTTATCAGAACATAAAAGAGGCCAACTTGTGGGAGGTCCAACTGGCAAAAGCAGCATTGCAAAAGCAAAATTTTTCTTAAAGAATAGAATCTCATTGACATATTGCCCCCCTCAGCTGCATCATAAATCCTGGCTTCCACACGAAACAAATCTAGTAATTTCAGGCCTACGAGAGCATTTTTCCACTTTGATTCTCCATTACTTAACTCTAGTCGTTATCCCAGCCAAACTTTGAGTTCAAAGACAGTCCTGCCCGGTAATTGCTTTCTCGAACTTGGAAGCTAAGAGGAAGGTTTACCCTTATCCTAGAAATCAGCTTCTTGCCTGACCTGGAACATCTCCATCTGGGGGAATCCCCTTCCCTTCATGCATCTAGGGACTGCTGCTCTCTTCTGACTCCCATCAGTTTAAGGTGGGATTGATTTCTTATAATTTATGCCCTGCCTGCTTCTAAAATGGATGGGGGAAGCTTCGTAGACCATTTGGTCCCTGTGGCTGTGTTAGTTGGCCCTGGCTGAGTCCTCTTTCAAGGCTCAGGCAGGTGTGTTGGTCCTGGTTCCATTTGAGACTGCTTCCACCCCCTCCACCTTTTTAAAGACTTTACTTTTTTAGCTGTTTTAGGTTCACAACAGAAACTTCAGGGAAGGTTCAGAGGTTTTCCATATACCCTCTTTCCCCACATATGCATAACCCCCATCCACCATTATCAACATCCCCCACCGGAGTGGTACATCGGTTACAAATGATGAACTTACATTGACATGTCACAATTACCCAAAGTCCATAGCTTACACGAGGGTTAACTCTTGGTGTTGTACATTCTATGGGTCAGCACAAATGCATAATGGCATGTATCCATCATGATGTATCATACAGAGTAGTTTCACTACCTGAAGTCCTCTGTGCTCCACCTATTCATCCTTCCCTCCCTTCTAACCCCTGACAACCACTGATCCTTTTACTATCTCCATAGTTTTGCCATTTCCAGAATGTCATATAGTTGGAATCACTCAGTCTGTAGCCTTTTCAGATTGGCTGCTTTCACTTAGTAATATGCATGTTAAGGCTCCTTTGGGTCTTTTCATGGCTTGATAGTTCATTTCTTTTTAGCACCGAATAATATTCCATTGTCTGGATCTACCACAATTTATTGCTCCATTAACCTACACAAGGACATCTTGATTGCTTCCAAATTTTGGCAATTATAAAGCTGCCTTACAGGTCTGTGTGCAGGTTTTTATATGGGTAAATACCAAGAAGGGCAATTACTGGCTCCTATGATAAGAGTACGTTTAGTTTTCTAAGAAACTACACACTGTCTCCCAAAGTGGCTCGCCGTACCATTTTGCTTTCCCACCAGCAGTGGATGAGAGTTCCTCTTGCTTCACATCTTCACTAGCATTTGCTTTGTCAGTGTCCCAGATGTGGGCCATTCTAATAGGGGTCATATGGTATCTTGTGGTTTTAATTTGCATTACCCTGGTAACAGATAATGTGGAATATCAAACTGTTTCCCTTCGTAGGGAAAAAAAATCAATTTTTATGTTGTTTTTATGACTACCCCAAAAGCATCTAGCAGAGTGTTCTGCACAGAGGATGTTCAGAAAATGTTTCAGCGGAAGGACAGCTGATCAGGAGTTGGGCAGTCTGGACTGCAGCGAGGTCAGATCCCTAGCCTAGTTCTCAAGGTTACTATGGTAATTATAGGAATAAGGTGAGTGAAAGTGCTTTGAATAAAGTGGAAATTGCTCATACAGCTCTGGTTTCTTATAAAGCAAAGTTATTTCATTTTCTATAAGTTTTTCTGAAAAAGATAAAGATGTGAATGTCTACAGCAGCTTTATTCCTAATCACCAAGGACTGGGAACAAATGTTCTTTAACTGGTATATGGACAAAACTATGGTACCGCCATTCACTGGAATCCTGCTCAGCAATGAAAAAGAATAAACTGATAAATGCAACAACACTGATGAATCTCAAAAGCAATATGTTAAGTGAAAGAAGCCAGATGGAAAAGTCTACATACTATATGACTCCATTTACATGACATTTTGGAAAAGGCAAAACTATAGGAGCAGAAAACTCATTAGTGGTCACCAGGAGGTGAGGGTGGGGGAAGAGGAATGAATGACAAAAAGGGCATGAGAGAACCATTCTTGCTCTTGATTGTGGAGGGGGGTTACCTGACTGTATGTGTTCATCTAATTTTATCAAACTGAGTTTTACTACATGTAAACGATGCCTCTATAAATATGACTTGTAAAAAAAAAGGATAAGGCCTCCTTCTCCTCAAACTGGAGAGATGCTGGAAAGCAGGATCCAATTGCTTCTAACCCACCGGGGAAAGAGTCTGTGGGGAGGCCTTGCTGTGGACGAGGGACCCTTCACAGCCATTTGCATCACTGACCATAGCCGGTTTTGACACTAAGCACTTGGCTCAAAGTCTGTGAAATTAGCAGGATCTGGTTGCTTAGACATCTCAACCGTCACAACTTTATTGAGGAGAATGGCTACCAGCTGTCACCTCTGCCTCCGCCTCTGTGCTCGGCGATTCAGACGTCATGGCCACAGCAAATCAAGCCGTGATCCAGCTATGGCTCCTCGTGTTGGGGTTTGAACTACCAGCCAAAGGGCTGTCGCTCAGCTCTTATGCTGCCAATCACCCGTCACTGTGGGTTAAACGTGATAGGCACACCGAAATCTTCCAACTCTTCAGACATCTGAGAGGCGACTTGCTTTCTACACGAGCAGGCAGAAAATCTGGGGGATGTTTAGCTCCTGGATTTTAGAAGTTCTGACTTCGTGGAAAGGGTGAGGAGGGGACTTGCTCTTCTACAGGACAAGTTGCATAAGGGCCTCTAACAAGTGAGTGAAAAATGTGATGTCAGCAGCGTGCCACCTAAGTCTTAATAATTTTGTAGTCATTGAAAAATGTATCTGCACAAATGAATCAAGTTCTCAGCACAATGGAACACAGCACAGCTCTTTCCAAAAAACAAAAACAAAACTACCTGAAACCTTTCACATGCCATTATTGCATTTGAATTTTTCCCTGTCAAATAAGCATAAATTAATATTTGGAAAATTCTTTTTATGAAGATTTTATTGCAACTGCATTTGAGACTTGGCAGGTACAATTTTTTTCTCTGAAAATGAGAGAAATAGTTTCATCTTTTTGAAGTTATAACATTATTATGCTCATCCTACAAGATTGACTTCTTTTTCCCAGTGAAATATATTTAGAAAGGGAATGCAGAAAAGGAACTAGCATTTAGTTAATATCTGCCCTGTGTGGGTACTGTGCAGGAGGCTTTGCATATCTCTTCTGCTATCATCTTCAAAATTAGTCCTGAGAATTAGGCCTTAATGAGTCCCATTTTACAGTTGAGGAAACAGGCTTAGAAGTAATTTTCCCTAAACCAGACAAATGGTGGCATAGCCAGGATTTAAAGTCAATTGTTTTGACTGCAAAGTCCATGCTTAGGATGATATGTAAAACTCTTCCAATGCTTTGACTGGTACCCTATGTCCATGTGCCATATTCCAGATGGAAGCCAATAAAAGAGCATGGTTGACTGAAAAAGCATTGGGTGAAGACTCAGTTGAAGACTCTGATAACAATTCTTAAACTCACTCAACACATAAGGGGAAACAAGTTATTTAAACTTCTGTTTCATCTGTTAAAGCAGAAAACACAATCTGTCTTTCTATACACAGGAGACTTTTAAGGTGTGGGGGGAAGGGGAATTTGATCATCTTGCCAGAGCACAGTTAATTTTTTCTGTAAATGTTTCTTTATTATGTGGATAAATAACTAATAAAGGTCATAAAATGTGCACATTTTATGATTTTATATTTTAAAAAACTTGAAAAGTAGAGGCCACTTGGGTATGTTGTTGACCATAATAATGTTGCCCCACTCAATGTTGAGGTGGTAAAGGTACCATTTCGCACACCACCTCTTTGCAGCCAGGTTTGGAGCTCCACGTGAGGTCTATAATGGAGAAATTTATTCCAAATTGAAGAGTCTCTGGAATTTGAATCTAAGTCCTGGGGGTGCCAGCGCCTTAAGCATATTTCCATGCCGTGTCAGTATGACACGCATCCGCAGACATCAAGTCCACGATGGCTTTTCAGCTTCCTCTCTTTGTACCAGATAAACAGTACCCTGCCCTCCGGGAGTTTCCTTCTAACAGGGGCAATAATTTGATTTCACAGCAAAAGACATTCCTCTGCCTTCCAAGTCATTTCATGGCAAGAATTCTATTTTGTGTGTCCCAATGAGGTTGGGCAGAGTCCATTTCTTGACAGAACCTTGAAGCCACAGGCCAGGCCTTTGCTCAGCTATAAGCCACTTCCTCTAAGCCATGCTTAGGGTCTCTCTGTAGGTGCTAATCCCATTTACAGACAAGGCATGTTTTCCTGAAGTACTTTTTCCAAGTTCCAAACATTTTCCTCCTCCAATCAGCCACAGCTCTTTAGCATTAGAGAAACCCAGGCAGTGTGAGTGGATGAGCAGAACCCCTTGCATAAGCCTGAAGGAAACCCTGTTTTCTGTTAAACAAAAGTTTAGGAGACAGTGGAGCTAGTTTGCAGTTTACAACTCATCCCAAGCCCAGGGCACCAGCTAATTCATTTCCCTGGCTGTTTCTTCCTTCTTGCATGGATATGGCCTACCACGCCAGTAAAGGGCAGGCAGCTGGCTTCTGCCTGATGACCAGGAAAAGTTTGGAACCCGTCTTCTCTTGCATTTTGAGAAATTAAGCTTTTGCATGAAATGATGAGGAATCTTTCTAAGACAGAGAAATGAAATGAGTGGAGAAACAGTGAGATAGAGGCAGAATGACAAATAGAGACTCAGAAAGAAGTGATAGAGGGCATGACAGAGGGCCTGCTTGTTTTTCTTCTGTTTGTTCATTGTGGACCTTTTCCCTCATGGTACATTCGCTTGACCTCCCTCTACTGTTTGGTCTGTGATCAACGATCTGCTTATGCACAGCTTCATCAGAATGAAAAGAATCTACCATGATCATTGAGAAGCATGGGTCACTTCAATGCATATCCTTAGCTATATTTTATAATGATTTTGACTCTTCATTTTGCACTGGCATTTTAGAGACTCTCTTCCAATGAGTGTTGACATAATCTAGAGTGTCTGATTTATACAAACAGTTCCCCTTTGAGGGAACGCATGTTTTATAGCCGTCTGTATTGGAGATGGAAAATTTGAAGCCTCAGATTAAGTCCCATTGTTCACCATGGTAGCCCCAGCATAAAGTAGGTGCTTAACAAATAGTAGCTGAATAAGAAAATGAAAGAAATTAATTTTCTAATTTAAAATATTGTTGCCCTGCATACCTCGGGATATTCCTGCAAATGTAGTCCTGGGAAATTGCTGCAACCACCTAGCTAGTCATTGCCCAGCCCGCAACGTGCTAAAGGCACCCGCCTTTAGAGTTAGAAAGGTTAGAAGGAGGCCTTGCACTGAAAGAGGTTTAAAAGTTCAGGCAGTTTTAAACACTAAAAACCTCATTCTCTCGTCCTGCAGGGCCAGGCTTCTAAAAGAAGTTAAATAGCCTCTAAGTTGCCATCAGAAATTGTGCCCCAGGGTGCTGGAGCTTGTCTGGACCCGACGCTTGCTTTCTCCCTGGGAACCAGCATTTAAAGCAACTCCTATGGCTGGCGTCACATGAAGCGCCCAGCAGTTCCAGGTGCAGCCAGTTTAAAATGCCTGTTCACAGGCTCCTGGAAGGCGCCCTCAGCCTTGGCAGAGGCCTTGGCAGAGTCATAGCTAACACTCTGAAAAGCACTTTCCCCTGAAGGGCATCAGAAAGAGAATGGCCATCGTTTTTTATAGCGCTATTGTTTTCTTCTGAGAACATCTGTGTTGTTGAAAAGGCCAAGTTGGAGAGTAAGTAGAAGTTGATCAGAGGACAGAGAGGAAGAGAAAACAACAGTGTCCACAGCACTGAAGCAATCAATGATCATGTACTGTAAACCAATGGGCTCTTCCTGCTCCTGGGGTGCTGGTGGTTGGGGTGGGGGTGGGGGTGGGGAGGAAGAATGAAGGAAGAGCCTGCTCCTCCCTCCTCTGAGCAGACACTCTTTGAAATTCTGTTCCCAGCCCCTAGGGCTCCACTGTCACCTCCTCCAGGCATTTCCTCTGAGAGGGGCAGGCCCACCAGTTTGTCCTCATTTAAAAAATGAATCTGGAATTAGAAAGGCAGTTTTAAAGCTAGTACTTTGGAAAAGTTAAAGAATGAGACATTGTCGCTCTTTAAAAAATTCCCCACAGGTTGTTTGTTTTGATAGTATTTACTGAGGAATGGATGCATTTTTACTTGAATAAATCTAGTTATATCCACTTTCTGAAACTTGAGTTCATTTTTAAAAGTAGATTAGTAATGGAATAATATATCTGTTAATTCTTACTTAGACTATTGTACACTAATATGTACAATCTTATTTTTCTGATTTAAAAGTGTATACTTTTAATTCTTCGGTGTTTAAAGGAAAATGTTTTTCCTATGACAAAAGCCTGTTATCACCATTAACCAAAAATAAAAATACAATATGCCACTTCTCACCAAGATGGCATCCAAAGTTGCTACCCCCCTGGGACCTCTCCCCTCCCCTCTGTGTCCCCCACCCTTGTAAGGAGACTGATAAACTATACTTTGGCTTGGGATCCTCAGCTCTCCCTCCCCGAGACCCCCAGCTCTCATAAAGGCCCTCTGTTGCGGCACAGTGCTATACACATAGGAAATGTATGTGCCTGTGCCTAGGGTATGTTTTCCACTTGCTTTCTCTTCCAGCATTTGATCACTGGCTGGTGAACTGTTTGGGCCGCAGAGATCTCTAGACCACCGGCTCTTGTATTTGTAAGGCATCTGTTTATTTTGAAAATGTAAATGCGGCCTACCTCAAAGACTGACAGGCAAGAAGTGACCCACTGAGCAAGGGGAGAGGTTGCCAATCTGGAGCCCAGTCCCTCCCTCTATCACACCGAGATCACTGGCTGTCAGAACCACTTCAGCAAGCTCCAGGAATCTGAGCAAAGGGCCCACGGTTAATACAAGCAGGAGCAGCGTGTGTCCCCCTCTCTCATTCTCTCTCTCTCTCTCTCTCTCACACACACACACACACACACACACACACACACACACACACACACATTGGCCAGGCAGATCACTTCTCACCTAATTTAAAGTGATAATGAGGTCATTTACAAAAGAACTCTGAGTCTTTGAAATAGTGGCTCCTACACCAAGGGCTGCCTGGAGGAGGGCCCCATCACAGGGACACTGGCCGCTACAGTGGCAGCCGGGTCCTGGGGATGGATTCCCCAGAAAGCCCAAGAAGGTTAATGCCTGACTTTGATCTCTGTCAGGCATACCAGCAAGAATTAATTTACATTTCAGATGAAAAGGTTGACAGCATGAAAAGGCATCTTGTTTCTGGTATGTGAATGTGCCGTAATAGATCGGGAATTCTGAAAGGAAGTTCTGAGGAAGCTAAAGGGATAAGCCGTGCGGCTGCTTTTATTGGGAAGGAGATGAAAGGAAAACAAATTTCAATATGCTCTGTAGTAACATGTAGGCCAAATGCTTCCTAAATTTCAAGGGCTGCTTTTAAAAGTACATAACATATCTTAGCAACGCCATTAACAAAGACTATGTGCCAGAACTTGAAATACAAACAAGCGCGTTCCACAGAATCAAAATTTCAAATAAAATGGTTTGTTGAAAAAATAATAAATTTGAGAATAACCTTAGAACACACCAGAAAAAGGTGTACTATGACAACATCCCCAGCCACTTCCTGCAGGCTTCAAAAGTAAGAGAATCTGCCCGGCCAGCATGGCTCAGTGGTTGAATGTTGACCTATGAACCAGGAGGTCACGGTTTAATTCCTGGTCAGGGCACATGCCTAGGATGCAGCTTGATCCCCAGTGAAGGGCATGCAGGAGGCAGCTGATCAATGATTCTTATCATTGATGTTACTCTCTCTCCCATCCTCTTTGAAATCAATTATATATACATACTAGAGGCCTGGTGCATGAAATTTGTGCACTTGTGGGGGGGGGGCGGGTCCCTAAGCCCGGCCTGCACCCTCTCACAGTCTGGGAGCTCTTGGGGGATGTCCGACAAGGAGTGGGCCTAAGCCGTTGGACATCTTTAGTGCTGCCACAGAGGCAGGAGAGGTTCTCACCACCACTGCTGCACTCACCAGCCATGAGCCTGGGTTCTGGCTGAGCACTGCTCCCCTTGTGGGAGCGCACTGACCACCTGTGTTGAGCATCTGCCCCCTGGTGGTCAGTGTGCATCATAGCAACCAGTCGTTCTGCAGTTTGGTCAATTTGCATATCAGCCTTTTATTATATACTAGAGGCCCAGTGCACAAAATTTGTGCACTGGCGGGGCTGGGGGTGCGGTGGTCCCAAAGCCTGGCCTGAGCCCTCTTGCAGTCCAGGACCCCTTGAGAAATGTCCGCCTGCTGGTTTTCTTCTGACTACTTTTAAGATGTTCTCTGCCTTTTTTTTTTTTTGTAGTTTCCCTGTAATGCACCTAGGTATTAATTTTCTTTCTCCTCACAGTCCTCACAGTCCAGGACCTGTCAGGGGATGTCTGCCTGCTCACAGTCTGGTACTCCTTGGGGGATGTCTGCCTGCCGGCTTAGGATCAGGCCTAAGCCAGCAGTTGGACATCCCTCTCGCAATCTGAGATCCCTCGCTCCTTACCACCCACCTGCTCGCCCCTTACTGCTTGGGTTGCTGCTCCTTAGTAGCAGGCTCCTTACTGCTTGAATCGCTGCTCCTTAGCGCTGCTGCAGAGGTGGGAGAGGCTCCTGCCACTGCTGCTGTGCTTGCCAGCTGTGAGCCCAACTTCTGGCTGAGCAGCATTTTCGCTGTGGGAGTGTACTGATCACCAGGGGCAGCTCCTGCGTTGAGCGTCTGCCCCTGGTGATCAGTGCGCATCATAGCAACCAGTTGTTCTGGTCATTCCACCCTAACGGTCGCTTAGGCTTTTATTATATAGATGATGAAGATAACTGCTTTTGCCATGTCAGGGGCCTGTTCTACTCAGAAATGTCCTTGTTGCAGGAAGAGGAGCTTGTAATGAGAGGATTACGTTTGGGAAGAAAAGAACATGCTCCAAAGTAGAGCAGTTGGAATAATTGTTTCTCCTTTTAGATAAACACAACTGTGCTTCAAATCTGAAGATAAGGAAAACATTCTCAAGTAAAAATAAACTGCCCGTAAAATAGCAAATGTCGTTACTCTGCCCATGAATCTTTTCTGCTAACACAACACCAGCACCTCAATTCCTGTTCATGGTGTTGGCTGAAAGGCAAAGAGGCACCGTCTGCATTTGCTCTCTGGCTGCCACACTCTACTTCCAAGAAGAAGAGGTGAGATTACTGTCATCCTTGAGTCTCCGTGCCTGTCTGAGCCCCTTCAGGCTACATTCATGAAAAATCCCGAAGCCACTTGATAAGTGGGAACACTGGCTGCCAGGTTAAGGAAGGGAGATGTTTGCAAAACCTAAAAAAAAAAAAAAGGAAAGGAAAGACAGGAAGGAAGGAAGCCCCTTAAAGAAATGTGTTCTCTCTGATTCCACAAAACAAAATTATCCTTCCATGGTACCCCTCCTGCAGGTGCTGCACTGGAGAAATGTAATCATGACTGTGCTGATACCACGGTGGCAGAGACTTGACTTTGTATGCAGTGTTCACTTGGCAATAACAGAATGCAAATAGGTGTGGTAGGCAGTTAGCAGACGTGAGCAAAGCAAGGGCAACGGGCCAGGTACAGAAGGTCACCAGGGTGGTAAGCCCTGGGTGGGTGTCGAAGGGGCAAAACTGAGAAAACAAGGACCTAACCCCCAGGATGACCTTTCCTCCCTAGCATATGGCTGGTCATGCGGTTTAGACCCCTTGACCTTTCATATCGCTGGTCATGTGGTTTGGATCCTCTCTTGACTTTTCCTCCCTTGGCATATTGCTAGTCATGAGATAGAGCCCCTTGGAGGAGGAACAAGGGGCTGAAGAGTGGCCTCATGTGACTTCCAAGTGGGCCCTTGCACAGGTAAGAATTAGAAAGTATTTTCTATCAAAATTATAGTTTAGATACTAGAGGCTCAGTGCAAGAAATTCGTGCATGGAGGAGAGGGTCCCCTCAGCCCAGCTTGCACCCTCTCCAATCCAGGACCCCTTGGGGGATGTCCCTCTCACAATCCGGGACTGCTGGCTCCTAACTGCTCACCTGCCTGCCTGCCTGATCACCCCTAACTGCTCCCCCTGCCAGCCTGATCACCCCTAACCGCCTCTGCCTGCCGGCCTGATTGCCCCTAACTGCCCCTCCCCCCACCCCCCACCCCCGCCAGCCTGGTTGCCCTCAACTGCCACCCCCCGCCAGTCTGGTCACCCCCAACTGTCCCCCTGCCATCCTGGTCACCTTCATCTGTCCCCTCCTGCAGGCCTGGGTTTGGTCATCCCTCACTAACCCCCCTGCCATCCTGGTTGCCCCACACAGCCTGCTATTCAGTAGTTTGGTCATCCCTCATTAACTCCTCTGCTGGTCTTGTCACCCCTTGCAGCCTGCTGTTTGGTCATTACTGTTACTGTGATAGCGTCCTGGACAATAGCATATTCCTCTATTATTAGTATAGATTAACTCCATTTCCTTTTTATAACCTTTCATTTTGTACTCAAATCCACTCAGGCTTCCTTCCTGTAGGAGACAAAGACAGTTTTGCACCACTTCCTGGCAGGCATTTGAAACTGCCCCCACCCTTGTTGCTCCACCCTCCTCAGGTTAGACAGTCACACCAGATTGTGAAACCACACCCTTAAGCCAATCAGGGTATGGTGCAGTGACATGTCAGGGATAAAAAGGAGAATGGACTTCCCCTTCTTTGTGCTTGCCTGCCATATTCTTGCTGGGGCACTGCACTCTTCTGCAGAAGTTTCAAGCGTCTATTTTATTCCCATGACATCAGTTAAGAGCATTCCTAACACACACTACTCCCTAAGATGTTAACCCCTAGGGATAACATCTAGGCCTCAGTTGTGTTTTAGCTCCAGGCCCAGAAAATCAGCAAAAACAGATAAGTGATTCCATGGCTGACATCAGGACCAGCTGCATTGCCCAGTGTGGCTCAGTGGTTGAGTGTCAACCCATGAACCAAGAGGTCATGGTTAGATTCCCGGTCAGGGCACATGTCTGGGTTGTGGGCTCAATCCCCAATTTGGCACTGAGGTTGCTGAACCAAGGTCCAGTCTGACTCCACTGGCCTACCACCTGGTACCGTTTTGGCACCAACACAGGGAGCCAAATGGGGTACGTGCAGGAGGCACCAATGGATGATTCTCTCTCATCACTGATGTTTCTATCTCTCTTTCCCTCTCCCTTCCTCTCTGTGAAATCAATAAAAACATATTTTTAAAAAAGAAAAAAAAGATCAGCTGCATTGACAAATGACCCTCTGCCCTGGCACTAGCCAATCAGTAGAGACCATGAACCTGACACTGTTACCATAATATACTCGATATTAATGAGGGAAAAGAAGCAAAGGGTATGGGGCACAATGCCTGTTTGTTTCACCAGGAAGCTACAGCTTCACACCCCAGGGAATCGCAGCATTGTCCCTCCAAGGGGATTAATACTCCTCCTCCCCCGCCCCGCTCGGGTACCTGATTGTTTGTGTGGAAGAGGGAAGCAGGGGGAGACAAGGACATGCCCGGTAAACTCAAAATGGACCATGGAGAGGTGCTTGACTCTAGAGGCCTGTTGGTCTAACTAGGAAAGAGATCATTGGACCCACCAGAAGCCCACAAAAACTTGGAAAGTTAATTGGCTAGTTTAAAAAAGTTCCTGGTTAAAACCCCAGGAGAACAAAAAGGCTCTTTCTCTTGCTTGGGACCCACACTTGCCCTGTTGGTTCCTGTTCTCTCCTGCCCAGGAACATGTGCCCTGGGGCCTGAGACAGACTGTGTGGGCTCCCAAGGACTAGGAAGCAGAAACTGTGGGCATTGGCCTTTGCCTTGGCCCTGCAGAAGCCATGGTTGGATTTTTTCCATGGTGGATGGAGAGAGACGGGATACACCTGCAAAGCTGTGAGTAGTCTTTTGGGATCCTCCCTTGAGCCCGCCCACACTTTTCCTCACCCCTTGGCGCAGGAAGTTCTCCTTGTCTCTCTCTTTCTCCTAAGCTCCAAGAGGCCTTCTTTTGCCTCTGTAACTTGTTTCCTGAGTGCATTTTTTCTATGGGTCACTTCTGCTACCTCTGTGACTTTCTAAATAAACTTTTTCTTATAGTTTGAGTCTTGGGTCTGAATTCTTTCTTAGCCAGAACTCAAGGACTTAGCCAGAACACCAAGGTCCAGTCTGACTCCACTGGCCTACCACCTGGTACCGTTTCGGCACCAACACAGGGAGCCCTCCAAATATGATCTTCAGAGAGGGAATATTTGATTTATGATCCTACATACTGGATTCAGTGGATCAACAATATATAAGCTCAAAGTTTATATTTTAAAACATATGTTGGGCTTAGGGCCAAACTGCAAGATCAGAAGTCAGCCCAGTATCCTCTCTTAAGGGGGACCAAGTGTGTGTGTGTGTGTGTGTGTGTGTGTGTGTGTGTGTGTGTGGTGGGAGGTGGGCAAGTAAGGAACAAATGCACTTTGAATTGTCTTTCTTAAATTGCAACTAGAATCACATCCTTACTCCTGAGGCTTTGAAGTTGTAGAGCTTAGAAATCCTAGGGGATGGTGTTAAAAGTTACACACTTGCATTTAAATGACATCCTTTGCTCCCAAATATTTTGGTTTGGAATGAAGAAGTCCGGCTTCTACAGTGGCCTAAGAGAGTTCTGAGTATTCCTGGAGCCAGGTTCTGGGCAAGGACCCCCTGGAAACGGTTGTGGGCTATTTGATATAAAGGTTTGCTTCAGTCGTGGCATTATTTGAAACCCTACCCCTCTCCCTACGTCTGAGTCCACCGGACTGGCCACATTCTCATTCTGTCTCCCATGTCTTGAGTTCTGGGAGCTACTGGCATGTTGGGGCCTGTTTTTTCCAGTTCCTCAATTAGGCTTGTACAGCTTCAAATGACAGAGGAAACCCAGCCCGGTAGCCACTGTGGATACTGCCACTTGCAAAAGAGCAGAGTGACCTGGGAGCCAAGGACGGAACTGATGAGCCAGGAACCAGAGCTCACAGCGCTCAGGTAGCCATGGCCACGCTGCCACCTCGTGCTCACCCTAGGGATCCAGAAGACCACTTTAGGCACATAACGGCCTGGGGGAAGAAAACTCCGTCTGCTGGGAAAGTTCCTGAGCTGTTCCTATCTTTGTGATGCCGAGACACAGGTCTGGCATATACAGGGGAGCCTTGACTTACGAGTGTCCTAATGAGTTTTTTGAGATACCAGCTGTCTCTGGGCCAATTTTTTGCATTGAGTTGATAGAGTAATTTGAGTTAACGAGCTCCTTAACGAGCTCGGTCTCAGAACGAATTAAACTCGTAAGTCAAGGCCCCACTGTAGTCAGAGAATTCCAAGGTTGGACAGCACCTTCCTGACCTTTTTAGCCATTGCTCTCATTTCACAGATGAGGGCCATGTGCCTCCAAGAGGGGAGGGATTTGTTCTGTTGGCGGGTATGCGGAGTTAACTCTATGCAAACTGCCTGTGTCCCAGTGCTGGCTCTGCCGCTGACTAGCTGTGTGATCCTGGACACGTTACTTCACTTCTCTGCGCCTTGGTTGCCCCCTCTGTTGAAATAGAGTGAATCTAAGAGTACCTACTCAGAGCATCCTTAGGCAAGTGTGGCACACAGCAAATGCTCACAAGGGTTATTCTCATCATCGCCACACACGGGGTGTGTCAGACACAGCACAAAAAAACCCTCCCTTGAATTCTTGACGCCTATGCCAATGCTCCTGAATTATTAACCTCGCAGCTTTCCTAAACTCATATGAACTTAATCACTGAATATTTCCAAGTGGATGCTATGAAAATGATGTTTTAATTACCTGCTTCAATATGAACAGCAGACTCACTCCTTCTGTTGCTTATTTTCTTAAATTTCCTCCGAGCATCATATCCTCTCCAGGCTAAAAATATAAAACCATGTGCTAGGAATGACATTAATTTAAGCACGTGCCAGAGAATTGATATAAGCTGTTTTCCTCCAATCTATTACCCTCTCCTCCTCCCTCACTGAACAAAATCAGCAGAGATACGTGAGCAGGGATGGGGAAGGGGGCCTCTCTGTACTCTCAGCTTGGCCTCTAAGTTGCTTCTGAGGAGGAGTTATTTTCATTCAGGCAGAGTTTCCAGAACATTCTGGATTCCATGTATGCATGACTAGGGACCCCTATCCCAGGTGAGGGCGTCCCCTGTCCTTCCATCCCATGGAGGAAGCTCTGTCTTCAGGCTTTGGGGATGGGAAACAGAACCATGTGACCTGCTCCATCTTTGTTATTGGAAGGGAGGTATAAACATGAAAGTTGAAGGAAAGAATAATAAAGGGGAGAATTAAGGGGAATCATTAGCAGCACAACACTGGCATTGGGTGAGGGTAAAGATGCATGGATGCAGAGAAAGAGAAGGGGCTCGCTGCCACTGTGCTGAGTCCTTTAGTCAGAGACCTGGGGCATTAGGGCGCGCACCAGGAGCATGACTGCCTCTCTTCGGTGCTCCCCCAGACTGTCCCAGCTCTCCGTGCTGCAGAGCGAGGTCAGGAAGTCCAGAGAGAACACTATGAGAGCACCTTATGAGAGCACGAAGGAGATGCTCTGCTATGTTCAAGAGGGGCTGGGGCTCTCACAACCACTCACCAAGAGCACAGGAGTCAAATGCTGTTTGTAACATAAAGACACACACGTATGCAAAGAGGCACTGACTGGGCTGGGCATGTGACAGGGCCTCGTGATGTTCCCTCGGTTTCCAAGCCCTGTCTGGGCTAGAAAAGCCTTCTGAAGTAGCATTAGAAATTCTGACGCTGAAAACCTGTTAACAGACCTGAAGTATAAATTATGTCAGTCATCTGGGAGCTGGGGCACATGTCTGCATGTCTGTGTGATTTGGATTTTAACGTCCATCCACTTCATACTGCCTCTATCTTGCCACTCATCATAGTGTGTTGTGACAGCTTGTTTGGTTATCTGGAGGTCGGGGAGCATAGCGCTCTTGGTATTGCTATTTCCCCAGCAACTAGCATAGGATCTGGCCTGTAGGATACACTGGATAAAGATTTGCTGAGGCAAGGAAAAAAGGTAGAAGGGAAGAAAGAAGGGAAGGAGGGGAGGGAGGAAGAAAAGAAACCACTGAGAACCAGTACTTAATGAAATGCCAAGATTCAGAACCATTTACCTGACTGGATGGCAGTGGCCCCCTTCTCTCTCTTCTCTCTGACTCTTTTGTATCTCCTGGCTCCAAGCCACCCCTTGGCATATGCCTGCAGCACAACCACTCTGCCTATGACTTCTCGCAGCAGCAAATTTAACTGCTCAACATGGTAATATTTGAGGAAAACCTGAAACGAGACATTAGTTTTGGCATTATATATGGGCTTCCAAACAGATATCCACTCTATTTCAGCATGTAAATATTAAAAACATTATCTAAATAAAGTTTACAGTGACTTGATTTATGCTAATGCTATGAACTTCTTGGAAGCAAATACAATTTTACTTCTAAGGCTGAGCCAATCTGTGATTATGGATACAAACATACGATGAAGTTGATAGGGCTTTAGGAGATCCCAACTATGCTCCAAGCCTGCCTCATTTCTGCCATGAATTCCCTTTTCTCAGCTCGATCTCTAGTCTCTTTCCCCACAACCTCTACTGGAGGTGCTACCCAACAGAACTGACCCCAAGCCAACAGAAGTTCCCAGGGAGAGGGACCTAGATGACCCACAGGGATCTAATTTCTGCCAGGAGCAGGAGTGTGGCCATCAACACTTAGGCTAAGACTGGCTTTGCATGGCAATTCAGAATGGGCCATAAAAACCTGGAATCCTGCAGGGATGTGATGTTCTCCCAAGTGAAAAGCTGCATACAATGAGACTGTTCATTAGGGTATGCCATAAATAACACAAGAGTCTAATGAAAAAGCAACAAAACTATAAAAGATACTCATTATTGTCATTAATATGATTTGTGTATTTGCATGCAGTGCTGAAATAAGTAGCATTGGAAAAAAGGGACATTTTAAAATAAACTTGAAGATCTCATTCTAGAAATGCTAAGTGGCTCTCAGACGACATGCTGACCAGCGGCACACCCTCCTCCTCTGGTCCTTGAGGTCCTGGGACTCTTGACCCAAGACCAGCCAAGATCATTGTTAGGTTGGGGCCTTATCTGCTAAGCTACACAATTTACAGGGCCATTCATATCACTGACAAGAGACGCGGGTATGTAATATAGCATCACAGGTGACAATGTGAACAATAAAGAAAGAACTACCTTTGTTTTTCCAAGCACCCAGTGATCTAATCTGGACTTTTCCAAGATAGCAACACAACTTTCTTTGCTAGCAAGAGGTGTCTGATGTGCTCTGAATGCCAAGTAATAATACCTACAAAATAAAAGAGTAAGATAAAGCATTTTTAGTCTTCATTTCACTTAGTATAGTAGAATTGCTCTGGGCCTGTGGACATGCTTTGTTTTTTAATAGTAAATAATTCTTGAGCACTGATATCAATGTACTAGATAGTGAAAGATATACAACTTATGCTTATTGGCTCTTACCTACTTTCATATTTTCTGCTATGTGCATTCCCCTTTTAATATTGCTTTGTAATTCATATTGAATGCATATATGACATCTTTTGCATGAAACCCAAAGTATTAATCCTTATAGAAAGCTGAAGTTTAGATAGCTCTTCCAGTGAAAATCATCATATAAAATGTTAGCATTACTATTATAAAAATCATTTGTAAGAGGAGGGGAAATCTGCTGATTGAAATATCCAAACTAAGTACTCATCTGGGTAAGAGTTGGAAAACATAACCTCTGAATATTAAAAAAAAAGAAAATCAGTTAAACATTACATAGTAAATATTCATTACATATTTTATGAAGAAAGACCTGTACAGACTGAAAAAAATGATTTTCATAGAGATATCTATATGACCAAGATAATTAAATTTTTATTTTGTTTTACTAGTGCCACAAACTTGCCAGTGGTAACTTATTTGTTTGGTCCAAAATAATGCTCTAGTTTTCTTTCCTAGGACTTGTTGCTAAACATCAAAAGACATCTTTGAACTGTACATTTGATCAGATTGTTAGTTTTTTCTGTTGAGAACCTTTGAATAAAAAACATCTAAAATATTTTTAAATTGTAATCCTATTGTAACGATGCAAAAACTTCATTTCTTTAATCTGACCTTTTCGCCTTCTTTCCTTTGATTGAAACTGGCCTTATCCAGCCTATGAGGACCTTGCCTCACTCACCTCCCTCCCTTGCATGTCCACTCCCTTAATCATTAATCCCTCAGACAATGGGGTTCTGGTCAGCATCAAATAATCTTAGGAACAAAGCCCCAGGCATGCTGAACACAGTGACACAGTTTCAGTCAAACTAAAGATAACATCCAGGCCTCAGTTGTATTTCAGCTCTACACCCAATGGGAACGACCCCACCAATCACACCCTTGGGAAACCAGATAGTGTGATGCCATGGCTGACATCAGGACCAGATGCAATGACCAACTACCCCTATGCTAGCACCGACCATTCAATAGAGACCATGACCCTAATCATGATCCTAACCCCCTTTAGTCACTAAGATTAATGATTTCCCCCCTATATCCCAACCCCTAAGCTACCAGAGAGCCAGGTCTTACAGTATTAGCTCACCTGTGACTCTGGGTTTGGCCAGTTCACATTTGATTGGGCTTTGACACCCACAGGTGAACAAACCCCTTTAGTTTGGTGACACCATTGTATAAAGTTTGACTATGCTTTGAAAAGTCCATCTGAAGCAAACAGCAAAAGTGGCCATAGCCTAATACTGACTCTGTCTGCTGAGCCACACATCTGTCTCAAGGTGTAGAGTAGGTATGGTCTCCTGATACAATCACCAAAAACACACTTGTCTTCTTGAATTACTTATTTTAATAAACTTCCATATTTTCAGATAAAGGAGTTTCTGAGTAGATTCAAAGAACACCAACAAAAGGGTTTTCTCTCTCCTTTTCTTTATTCTTCCCATTTTAAAAAAAGATAAAACTAATATATTATCCATTTAGAAAAACTTTATCTCAGTTTTTCTTTCAAAAACTTTCAAGGATCCTTTCTCTCCTCTTTGCTGCCATCTATAATTAAATTCAACACCTTGGAAGCATAAAAAATAAACTTAATTTCCTTGTCAAAGGATTGTCCTGCCATTTCTCAGACCAAGCTGATATGTTTTTTTGGACTTGCTTTTAAATACAGAGCCATTTTTACTTATTAAAAAATCACCAAAATATTAAAAAAATGTCCCTTCCTCCTGTCAAACATTTCCATATCTGTTTATGGAAAAATAAACATATCCAATGAGCACTTGAGTCATTTAACTTTATCTTTGTGCTACAAGATTATTTTGCAAGTTAGGATATAATGCTGAATTTGCTGGAAACATTCGCATTCAGAATCCTGGGAATGTATCCAAGGCTCTGAGTCTGTGTTTTCACCTTTGAGGGGAGGCAGTGCTCTCTCAGAACCCGGAACAGCGGGCAGGCCCATGGCAGATCATTTAGCCAAGCCTAGGAGGTGTCTTGTGGAGCTAAGGGGAGGAAGGATAACCAGGGGTCAAGTTCAGGCCCATCTGGGCAGGTCATGGCATCAGCACAGACTCTTCAGTCCCTGCTTCTCCAGGACTGTAGTTTTAGTCATGGCCTCTCTCACTTGGCTTTGGCAGAAACAAAGAGACTGTCCTGGAGCACATGGGGATGGTGGGAATAGATGGCAAATCTGTATGGGGTGAATGTCTAGGGAAAGCTGAAGTACAGATAGCTTAAGGTGAAAAGATCAGTGGTAAAACCAGGACTTCTACACTTTTTCCATTAGGCCTGGCCACTTAAAACATGGGCATGCTTGGCTTTGATCAGCCCTGGCTTGCTCATGATGACTGCTCAATACTGCTGGTGGTGAAGTATTTACCGAGAACCTTACGAATCACCAGCACTCCCAGGGATATAAGAGGAATGCAAGATATGTTTCAGCTTTTGAATTAAGGATTTGTATATATTTTTATCCTCACCCGAGGATATGTTTTTATTGATTTGAGAGAGAAAGGAAGAAAGGGAGGGAGAGGGAGGGAGAAACATGGATGTGAGAGAGAAATATTGATTGATTGCCTCCCGCAGGTGCCCCAACCTCGGTATGTGCCCTAACTGGGAATCGAACTCACAACTGAGATGATGCTCCAACTAACTGAGCCACCCAGCCAAGGCTAGGATTTATACATTTTTTAGGTATCTGAAGATAATTCTTAGCAATTTATAATTTCTAAATAGGCAGAATACATCCTGAACTAACATAAATATTAGAACTTAGACTTTTAGTTCTTCAACCCAAATCTCTTAATTTAGTATGATGATAATATTCATATCTGGCTTATGATGGTAATGGATATGGGTCATGGTTCTGCAAAGAGGTGAGGGTTTCAAAAAATACTGAAGAAATGTAAGTGACAGCTCTAATAGTAACCAGGTCAGAAAAGTATAATGTGTTTCTTCCACAGATTATTTTTGGATTCTAGCAGGTACCCTGGTAAAAAATAAACAAACAAACAAACAAACAAAACACTTGGCTGAGCTCCTGTGTTCTTCAGTGTAAGGATGAAACTGAAAAGAACCAAGATAAAAGGTCTGTCAGCAAGGGGGGTCTTTTTGGGAGGCCCATTGTTGAAACAGCTTGATGAATTAAATGAGCAGGAGATATACATAACAGCAAAATCACAAGTGTAGAGGTTTGTCTGGGGTCTGGACAGTTGAGAGCATTGCAAAGATCAGTTCTGCCCTGAGCTGCCTGTTGTGAGTAAAATTTACCTTGCAGATTAGAGTCTGAGCTCTGAGTTAAGAAGACCTCTGTTTCTAACCGTCAGTAAGTTAATTTCATCTCTGTATCCAAATTCCCACAAGGGGAATGAGATCCAGATAAATGCTTTTTATGTAACTCTTTTGGAGGGAAGAGAAGGAAAATCTGGTCAAATACATTTTTTCTTAGAACACTTGCTCTGAATACAACACGTTGCGTACAATGTCAAGGAGTCACATAACTCCTGATGGTCCTCCCAAGACCTAATGAACCTTTCCTGCTTTAAAACTCTAAAGAAGGTGCTACATTTCCCAAGGTTTCATCTTATTAAAACATAAGTTATCAAAATAGTAAATATCCAGTTTAAAACTATCTCTATTAAAATATTATTTTGTTTTCTGCTTAAAATGTTTATTGTAGGATCTTCAAGAGAGAGTTTGAAAGTGTAACAGGCAAAAGAACTTTGTAGTCTTAGTAAAAGCAAGACTAGAGATACATCCTCCTGCACTTATTTTTCTTTTCTATTTTCCCACCCCTTCCTCTTTGGCAACCATCAGCTTATTCTCTGTGTCTATAAGTCTGTTTCTGTTTTGTTTATTGTTTTGTGTTTTTTGGTGTGTTTTTTTTAGATTCTACATGTAAGTGAAATATATGGTATTGTCTTTCTCTGACTTATTTCACTTAGTATAATACCCTCTGGGTCCATCCATGGTGTCACAAATAGAAAGATTTCTTTCTTTTTTTATTGCTGAGAAATTGAGAAATATTCATAGATAGAGATAGAGATAGATATATTGCATCATATTTATCCATTCAGCTATCTATGGACACATATGTTGCTTTCATCCTGCATTTAAATAATAGAACCACAAACTGGAAGGATCTATGAGTTCTAGGATATATTAATTTTCTATTGCTGTATAACAATTACTCCAAAATTAATGGCTTAAAATACCAACATTTGTCATTTTATAGTTTCGGAGGGTCAAAAATTCAGGAGCAGCCCTAGCCAATTTGGCTCAGTGGTTAGAGGGTCAGCCTGTGGATTCATGGGTTATGGGTTCAATTCTGGTCAAGGGCATGTACTTTGTTTGCAGGCTCAATCCTCGGTGCTGGTTGGGGTTGAAACAAATGCAATAAAAAATAACAAATCAGATGGACACGGGCACTGGGGTGGTGGGAGCTTGTCCTGGGCTTTCGGAGTGGTCAGGGGCAGGGGGGTCAATCAGGGGAAAGGAGACATATGTAATACTTTAAACAAAAAATAAATAAAATAGGAGAATTTTAGAACTGAAAAAAAGTCTCAGAATAAAATGACCTAAATCTCTAAAATAAATAAATAAAAAATAAATCAGAGTGGGTGGAGGTAATGAATATATTTTGGGGTGTCTTTTGGCAGACAGTCTTTAGCAACCAGGATAGAGAACAGAACTCAAGCCATGTTATATGAGGAACTGATGAAGCTGTTGGGTGCACTGAGTTTAGAAACAAAAGGAGTGTAGTCTAGTAGGGTAGGGAAAAAAGTTTTCCTTGAGCCTCTTAGGATCACTGATTGGGTCTGAAAATTAGAAGCCTGACAAAGAGAGATTTATAGGAGAAAAGCATACAAATTTGTTCAATATAAGTTATCTGTGACACAGGAGCCTTTGTAAGGAAATGGACACCAGAAGAAATGATTAAACCTGAATGTTTTCATGCTAGGTTTGATGAAGAGTAAAGAGTTATGGAAAGATCTGATGGAACAAAAAGTATGAGCTAAGTATAGTTAACTGGGGGAAACTTACAAGACTTGTCCATTCAGATTCCTCTCTGTCCCCTTTTCTTTGGAGACCAGGATGTTTGTCCTCTGGGTAGAGGGAAGCCACCCCTCACATGAGGGTTTTATGATCTGCTTCAGAAGAAGGTCAGAAAGTCCTTCCTGCACATGCCATTTCTCAAATTCCTCCGGCCTGAAATACTCAACATGCCAAGGTGTCATATTGTGGGGTAGTTTGTCCTGAACCCTGTTAGTCTCTTAAACTGTCATGTGCAGACCACCCGCATCAGATTCACCTGAAGATTTCATAAAAGATGTGGATTCCTGGGCCACACTCTAGACACAGAATCACAATCTCTGCAATGAGAGGTAGAAATCTATATTTTAATAAGCTCCTGTGCTGATTTGGATGTGCTATAGAGCTTGAGAACCATTGACTTGGGAAAACACTATAATTGACTGCCATTAAGTAGAGAAGAAAGATGATTTAGAAGAAGAAAGATTTATTCTTTAAAGCCCAGAGGATAGAACTGGGATGGATGCATAAGAGCTTCTGAAGGATGGTTTGGGTCAAGGTTAGGAGGATCATTGTTGTGATTAGACATCTAAAAATATGGAATGGCCTCCCTCAGGAGCCAAAGAATGAGTTCCTAGATCTGGAACTGTTCAGTGGTAAGTGGATTGACAAGGTCAAGAATGTTGCTGAAGCAATTCTAGTTTTAGCTAAGTAGTTGAACTGAATGACCTTTTAAGATTCTTTCCAACAATGATGCTACGCTGACTTGCCCCTTGGCCTAAAAAATTGCTTCTGTCGTTTTTAAAACTAATTTCTCTCATTAACCGAATACTGTTACTGCGACAAGTCTTGGGTTATGTCATTATACTTGGATAAGTTGGGAGACTTAAAAAAATTTGCCTAGATGGTCTGATTGGGGCTCTTGGAATCTCAACAGTGATCTTTTTCACAGTCTGTTCTCCTCAACATACACCTAGAACAGTGGCTCTGGATTGGCAGTACCAACAGCACCTGAAACTTGCACACACACACCCCTGCTGAATCAGAAACTCTGGGGGTGGGGCTCAGCAATCTGTTTTAACAGCTCTCCAGGGGATTCCTGTGCATGAACCACTGACTGAGAGAAACAGAATCCCAGGGAAGGGAAGTGACGCCTACAGTGACACAGTCTAGCTGGGAAAGAAACTGGCTCCCATGTCTCTCCATCATCTTTTCTCCTTGTTAGGTCCAAATGACCTTCGGCAGCAATTGCTTTCCCTTGGGAAGGTCAATTGTTCAAAATCCACTCTTAAGAAATTCTCAAACACATTTAATATTTTGTTGATTGAGCATTGATAAACAATTGGACACAGTGTCAATATCTGCAGTAGAGGAATGGCTAAATGAATATCACCGATTTCAATGAGGGAGTTAAAAGGAATGTATTAGAGCTATGGATTTATCTCTACTACATATTGTTAAATAGAAAAGCAAGTTGCCAAATGGTACAAAATGTGATTCAAGTTAAGCTAAAAAAGCAAGGGTTTTTTTTTTTTCGTGTGTGTGTGTGTGTGTGTGTATGTGTGTGTGTGTATGTGTATGTGTGTATTCTGAAAGGATAAAACTACCAAAAGAATAACAGTGGCTATTCTAGAGAGGGGCCATGATGAGAGCAGCATGCTGGGAAATGAAATTAGGGGTGCAGAAAGACTTTAGTCTTATAGGTAATATTTAAAAATTTTATTTAGAGGAGCCCAGCCAGGTGGCTTAGCTGGTTGGAGTGTTGTTCTGTTCACCAAAAAGTTGCAGTTTGATTCCCGGTCAGGGTGTATATGGAAGGCAACCAATTGATTTTTTTCTCTCTCTCTTTTCTTTTCTCTCTCTCTCTCTCTCTCTCTCTCTCTCTAATCAATGAACATATCCTTGGTTAAGGATTTAAAAATAAATAAATACATTTTAGAAGAAATGGTTTTCATTATTTTTTAATTAAAAGTTAATTTCAAACATTAAATAAATTGTTATAGTTTAATTACAATGGGCCCAAATCCTGGTAAAAGAATCATGTAGTTACTAATCTGATTGATATCACTTGCATCTAAGTAGAAATGCCCCCAGTTATATGGCAAAGTGTTAATCCTTTTCTAGTTTAGAATATCCCTTGAGGGACCCTCAATCTACATCAGTGACCACCCAGACTGTCTACTCAGATACCCAGGACCATTATCGGAACAATTCAATCCATATAAATAATTTTCTCCTATGTAGATAAAAGAGGGAACTAAGCTATTTTGCCTTGGACAATTTGATAATTACCCCCAATTGCCCACTTCCCTTTAGTGTGTATAAAAATCCAGATTTAGTTTATTAAGTTCTTTCTCAGATTTACCGTAAGCCCCTTTATTTTAATTTTTCCCCTTCATGTTTGGCCTTCAGTAAAGACAGAACAGCTGGCCACCATCTGCTACCAAAAAAAGAAAAAAGCCATTATATACTTAGGAAGACCTCTAAATTTGGGCTTTGGAATCAGAAGTCACAGTATATTATCCTGATATCTTTTCTTTTCTTTTTTAATTCTGACCTTTTATTACGATCTATATTAAATAGTGAAAGTCCTGAAAGTCCTGAGGTCATAAATTCTTTCTAATTCTACAGCACCCCGCACACACAATAGGCACTTAATAAATATTTCTGATGCTGATGCCTGCTCAGAAGCTTTAGGGAGGCCTTGGAAAGAAAAAAAGCACTGGGAATTAGAGATTGAGGTTGAGTGTATTCACAAATTAATTGATAATAAAAAGTTAAACATTAAACTGATTATTCTGTTTTACAACTGACAAAATTATTAATGTATATTTTTTCTGAATGAATTCTACAGCTTGATTTCTCAATTAATATTGGATTTGTTTAACTGTCTCATTTATTTATTTTGGGGATGGGCTTTGAAATCAAACTCATTTCCTATCCTGACTCAACCACAAACTGTCTGTGTGACTTTAAGCCAGTTTCCTCCTGTATTAAACTGGAATAATTTCGTTGATTTGAGGGCCATTCCCACTGCTAAGTGAGTTGATACTGTAAAGCACTAGCATGAAGCCTGCCATAAGTAAGTGGCCGATAAACGCCCCTCTCCCTTCTTTCCTTCCTTTTTTGACAAAAATCTATTTTTCTTTTCTCTAACCAAATGTATACGAAGAAGTAGCTAGCAATCTTTCCTCTGAGTCATCCCTACACCAACATGCTTAGGGGTGAGCAGATATTTACTACAAAGAGAATAGAGCATACTAAAACAGGAATGGCTAGTATGGGTCAGCTGATGGACTAGGCAGTGGCTCCCTAGAGTCCCATGTGGGGGGAATTCACAGCCACATCTGGGCTCTGAAGAAAATGTGCCTCTTTGAGGACCAGATCTGCAGCAGGGGTTGGAGAGTTAAGTGGCACTCATTTGCTATCTCTGTGCCAGGAGGTATCCTTACATTCTCCTTCTCCTTTCCTATTTTTTCTCCTTTTTTCTTCATTCTTTTTTTTTCTCTGCCTCACTGCTATCATTATCTAACATAAGTTAGTCCCACTAACATTTCTTTTAAGGATTGTCCAAGCAGGGACAGGGTTTTCTTTCAGCCATTGATTTTTATAGAGTAAGCTGGTGGGCAACCCAACTGCACTGATACTATCAAACACCTTCATATCGTCTTTCTCCTTGTTTTCCTTTGTTATTTATTCTTGCACTGTTTCCATACGTGGCCATTGCTCCCTGTGTTTCTATTTCCACACGGGTTCTTCCTTGTAATTGAATTAGGTCTTGAGGCTGCCCACAATACAGACATTAAGGGAACCAGGAAAGACAGCCTGGGCTTATTATTACTACCAGCACTCAGTATTTTTAGAGAACAGTGTGACTGATATTACCTCTTGTAATCACTTTGTGAATCACCACTTCAAATTTCAGGCTGAATTTGCGTAGCTGTCAACTACAGAAATGATTTGTCTGGTACTTGAATAGGTGAAAGACATCTGTCAGCAATGTGGGCTCCATGAGAAAGGCAGAACCTTAAAAGGATGAGGTTTGGGATTTTGAATCATCTATAGCCATAGGCAAGTTAGGAAGATCCTCAGTTTAGACAAGGCCAATTTGAAGCCATCTTGCCCGCTAAGGAGGAAGGGAAGTGGTCACAGAAATTCTCTTCAGTCTATAGCAACCTGCAAAGACTGATACTGCCACCTGCTAAAGATGCGCCTGGAGGAAGCTCTTTCATCTCCCTGCCTCAGTCTCCGCATCTGTGAAACGGGAAAGTTGGACCAGGCCGTTGCTTAGAGTCTTTAAATGGTATTATAAAAGGCACTCTTAAAATATTTTTTTGTTTATTGCACTAACCAAGACTATAACAATGGCAATGTAAGAGTTAAGAGAGTAAAGAAGTCATCTAAGGTCTCACCTACATAAAAATCATCAACATCCACACACACACTTGGGGAAGGGTGAGCAAGTCACTCTCTCAATTAAACCAACAAAAAGAAGGCGAAAATGACAGCATACAAGGACTGCTGTTGTTAGAGATCCCGCCCAGAGAACGCCACCTCTCAATTGCTGCCCCTGGGAGGTAAATGCAGAGACTGTTCTCAAAGCACGCAATATATTTTACTTGTAGTGCTGAAGCTGTCCATTATGCTTCCTAAGTATTATCTTTTAACGTGTCCCTCACTGCCATGTAAATAGATTTACAGGTAACTAAGGACCTTGTTCACTTTGCTGCAGGTAGACTAGCTTATCTGAATGGCATATTAAGATCTATTTTATGGCAGGCTCTCACCTGTGTTGCTATAGGTGAAAATAAATCCGAGAATGTCCTGCGAGAGGCAAGGCATGGCCTGACCATCCTAGCGCCTGGATTTTTTATATTTCATTATTAACTGCTGACTCCCCAGAGGAAAAAGTAGAAGCTTTATTCTTTGAAAATTAAAATTTGGATTTCAGCCTTTCTTGTCACAGATATTTGGATTCTTCTGTGACACTGATTTTTCTCTCAACTCCTGTCCTATGGGCCAGTACTAACCTTGGGGCTCTGTAAGGGATTGCCAGGAACCCGGTCCTCATAGCTGCAGTTTTCACAGTGATAACTAATGATATTCAGTTCACTTTGCAAGAGCTGAAAGAATTTGCTGCACGCTTAAAACTGCAAACACGCCTTTCCATGGCAATGGAATGAAAGCGTCCTCAGTATCTTGCCTGCTTCTACTCAGGCAGGCACTTCTGCACTTGCTAATTCTTAAACTACAGTCTTGATGAAGAAGCTGAATAGCAAAGAGTGGGTTGTGCTGAACTGGAAGTATTTATTCAAATTCACTCAGCCCCTAGTTATTTAGTCTCTCCCTCATTTAATTAATAAACATTAGATTTCTGTGATAAGCATAATTAGTGTCTTTTCCACTTATATCCCCACTTCCTCCTGGCTAACTGAATACCAGTTTTTCTTGGGTGACAATGTGCCTAGTTCCCCTCCTGTTCCCACTTTCTAAGCCCCTCTTTGTAGTTAGGAATGGTCATGTGGCTCAATCCAGGCCAATGGGAGGTACGTGAAATGGCTCCTGGGAAAATGTTTTCTTTCCTAACAAAAGTGGGGCCAATGTCCTGGCTTAGCCTTTCCTCCTGCCCCTTTCTTCCTGCCTGGCGTGTAGACATGGTGCCTAGAGAGGCAGCAGCCACCTTATGAGCATGAGACTATAAGCCAACTCCCACGCTAAGGATGGTAAAAGGAATAAAAGGGAGTCAGAAGGTATTCAGGTTCCTGATGACATCAATGAACAGCTAAAAAGTAATATTAAAAATGAACATTAAAAATAGTCCACCTCTCAATTTCTTTTTGTGAAAAACAAACAGACCTATGTGCCAGTGGTTCCCAATTTGGGAATTTCACTCCCCAGGGGACATTTGGCAGTATCTGGAGATGTTTTTTTATTGTCTCAACTTGGGGGTAGGGGGCTATTGGCATCTTAATAGGTAGAAGCCAGGGATGCTGCTATACATATGACAAGGCTCCGGACAGACTTCCACAACAAAGAGTTATTTGGTCCAAAATGTCAGGAGAAGCCCTGCTTTAAGCCACAAAAAATGTTTGTTTACTTTTGTTTGTTATTCACAGTTAAATGTACTCCTGACGGATAGAGTCCCTCATTTAGGAAACACTAAAACACACCATGGACCAAACACTCTACCATGCATGATGCTAGGGACACAAAAATGAGTCCACTCCATCCCCTCAGAAGTTCCCTTCACACTCCAGTGGGGTAGGCAGAAATGTGAGGGTACAAATAAAAGTATATGCTCCAATACAAAGATATAAACATCCAGGTGTGGGAGCAGAGAGGGTGGAGCAACTACCAGCATGGGGAAGTCCAGGCAGGCTTCAGAGGGAAGGTGCCTGGGCTGGAGCTTAAAAGGTGACGAGGCGATGACCATGTAAAGACTTTCCATCAGAGAAAAGAGGAGATGCAAAGGCCAACCATTGTATAACCATTGAGGTTATACAACCCCAACAAAGCCAGCTCCATATACCTGCCATGTACTTCAAAACAGTCAGGACCAAAGTGTCAGTGGGGAGATGGTAAAGGAAGTTAGTGATGAAGGAGAATGAGTAAGACTTTGATTCAATTCAATAAATGTTCATCAAACACCTAATTTGTGTCAATCACTGTGCTGGACAGTACAGATATAAAGTTGGCTGAAAAAAATTCTTGCCTCCCAGGTCATTAACGTCAAGGTAAGAAATGGGCAGGCAGCTAGTTTCCACTATAACGTAGTAAGTATCACCAATGAAGTTCATCAGAGGGGCTCTTAACCCAGCCTGGGGGAGTCAAGGACAGTGTTGCAGAGAAGATAATGCCATTCAAAGTCCTAAGAAATGAGCAGGGTTAGGTGAGTCCACTGAGGACTTGGTGAAGGGGGATTCGGGCAGCATAGCATGAGCAAAAGCACAGAAGCATGGAACAGCATGGGTGTAGCTCCAAGTAGTTCAGTTTTTGCTGGAGTGTGAGCTGAGAGGTCGGAAGACAAGAGAAAAGAGATTAGAGAGGTAGGCAGGGGCCAGATCATGGAGACTGCCCTATATTGGGTGCCCTATATAGTGGAGGTCTGGATGGTCATTCAAATAAGGATTTTAATCAAGCAAGCAATATGCTTAGATAGGAAGTTTAGGTAAATCATACGCTAGTGGTTCTTTAAAGAACAGAATAGGAAGGCAGTTCATTTAGGAAGCTATGTCAAAAGGGTGGGCAAAAGAGCTTTAAAAGGCCTGGAATATAGATAACTAGAATAGAACTGAGACTTCAAACAATATTTATGACCAATTTATGGTCAGTTGATTTCTAACAAGGATGTCAAAACAATTCAACAGGGGAAAGAACATCTTTTCAACAAATAGTGCTGGAAAAGCTGAATATCCATGTATAAAAGATTTAATTTGGACTCCAGGTAAAAATTAACTCAAAATGGACCATAGATCTAAATAGAAAACTATTAGGATAATATATAGGAATACACCTTCATAACCTTGGATTAATCAATGGTTTCTTAGATATGACCCCAAATGCATGACCAACAAAAGAAAACATAGAAAAATTAAACTTCACTAAAATTAAAAATTTCTGTGCCTCAAAGGACATCATTAAGAAATTGGAACAATAACCCACAGAATGGGATAAAATATTTGCAAATCATATATCTGATAAGGGGCTATCCAGAATATATAAAAATCAACAGTTAAATGAGCAAAGAATTTGAATAAACATTTTTTTTCAAAGGAGATATACAAATGACCGGTAAACACATGAATAGATGCTTAGTTTAGATAGTGGTGATAGTTGCACATCTCTGTGAATATAAATTATATATAGTTTGTTGTTTGTTAATCCTCACCCAAGGATATTTTTCCCATTAATCTTTATTTTTTTTAGAGAGAGTGGAAGGGAGGAGGGAAAAAGAGAGAGAGAGAAACATAGATGTAAGAGAGATACATCGATGGCTGCCTTTCATGTGTGCCCAATGGTGCTGGGATCTAACCTGCAACCCAGGTACATGCCCTTGACCAGGAATCAAACCCGAGACCCTGCGGTGTGTGGCCAACGCTCCAACCACTGAGCATACCAGCCAGGGCTCTGTGGATGTATTAAAATCACTGAATTGTACTTAAAAAGGTGTCATATGTGAATTATATCTCAATTAAGCTGTTGTTATTAAGTAATAATAATAATAGACACTGGGAGAAGTGGGTGATTAATAAAGCTTTAAGAAAAGGGATGGGAGATTCCCAAGGGAAACTTGTTCAGCAACTTCAGCAGGTAAAGTTGACAGAGCCTGATAATTAGTGTTTGAAGAAACTAAAGAGAAGACAATGGTGACACCTAGATTTCTAGAGGAGAGAAAGCGGAGGAAGAGAAGGGAGAATGGGCTGAAGGACATTCCAGGGCCCCATGGCTCTTATGCCATCATGAGAAGAGATGGAAGCTGCTGATGAAAGAGAAGAGGGAAGCTAAATATCATTTGATCCATGGAACAGCCCAGTAATCTAGGCTCTATAATAAATCTGACAAGACCAATGACCATTCTGTTCAACAGACATTAGCTTAACAGCTGCTCTGAATCGGGTCCAGAAAGCTGTGGGCCTTTCTGGAAGACTTAGAGGTTAGGTAAGGCCCAGGAGTCTGTGTGCAACCCCTGAAAATCTGTATATCCCTGCCTTCTTATCTTTCAGAAAAGGAAACATTTTCTACAGAAACATTAGGTTACTTTCCAAATATTATGTCCAAAATGAGACTAGAAATCTGATCTTACTAAACTTATTATTTACTGCAAATAGTTTAATAACCAAACCATAAGACTTGGAATTGAATGTGCTGTCCTATCTTTTAGACATTTGTCAGAACACATGTCAACACATGTGTGTCCCAGTGTAGACCTGCTGAGCCATGCTTCTGAGCCCATTGACCACAAAGCCATGGACATTCATAGCCATTTTCTGTGATGTCCCTCAACACTATAACTTCCAGGAGATTTTGGCTACCTGCCCAGCACTGCCTGATGGCCTCTTTCATGCCTCCTGACAATAGATACATACTTCCAACCCGCCTGGCCTCATTGATGAGAAGATGTTGGAAACAACCCTTTCCTCGAAGGCTCCATGAATGGAAAATAATTGGAAGGGGACTTCCAAGTCCCTTTGCCAGAAAACTCAAGGATGAAGGGGGAAGGAAGTGTCTGCAGACCTGAGTGACTTGGGGAAGTCCTTCCTCATTCTGGAACCTGACAACGTGATCCCCAAACACTGCCTTTTAGGTGTGCATGTCAGGATTCCAGTCCCGAAGGCCAGAAAATACAAAAAGGTAAAGAGTAACATTAAACAAGCCTTCATCTTTTATTTACCTCTACCTGATAGACCTTGAGTGGCTCTGATCCCTGCCTTTGTTTTGTCTGCATATTTCCTGCTAAGAGTTTACAAAACAGCACTCCTGAACAGGAAGATAAGAGGTGAACCTATTTGCTGAATAACATCAAGGGAGAAAACTGCTAACTCACCCATTTTGTTGTTAAGTTGCTCAAAGGGATCAAAATACCAATTAACTTACTGGCTCAGAAATCTTCGATACCCTCAGATTTACTGACATTTTGAAACTCTTCTTCATACTTGCCTACTGGCTTTCTGAAAAAAGGTGTGCCAATTTGTTTAGCATTTGACCTGTTTTCTTAAATATTTTTATGTATTCAACACTTAGTGGTTAAACATACTTGACTGGCAACATTCATGTGCTAAGATAATCTCTTTTTTTCTTGTTCCACCTCTAAATTTAAGAGGAAAAAAGAGGCTCAAAGACATTTCTTTTAAAAAAAACCACTACCTCCTTATTTTTCATTCAAAAGCTCTCATTGCAAGTAACTTTTTTGCTATGTTTTCTCCTTGGAATGTAGTGGTGTTTGAAAGATTTGATGAAGCAAGGGCCATTTTAGGCCTCATTCTTTGAGATACTGTTGGGAACATTACCTAAGTTTCAGAAAGGAGGTAAAAAGAAAGTAAAGATGACTGATGGGGTGCGGCAGATTTCATAACAGATTTTAATTTTCCTCTCTGGATATCCTCACATAGAGTGCTTTTCAGAGGTAGTTCTTTTGTTATCGTTGTCCTTTATTTCTTCACATAAGGTTTTGTGAAAATTCAACTGTAATCATATGCATATACAAGGTACCCCTATAGCAGTTGTACAGAAAAGAAGAGCAATTCATTCATTCCAAGATAAAGGCAATTTCTGGATTTAAAAAGCTCCACAGAAACCTGTTTTAACAAACACCGGGCTGAGGAGATTAAAGTGTGGATGCTGAAGTTAGACAGCCTGGGTTCAAATTCTAGCTCTACCAGGTACTAGCCTGGGACTAGTCACTTGCAAAAGTCACTGATTTCTTTCTGTGACTCCGTTTTCTCATCTGTAAAATGGAGATAATATGAATGAAAAAGGGGCTCTATAATAAATCTGACAAGACCAATGACCAAAAGTAACCTCAAGGATGATCTGACCATAACTGGACAGGTCAGGAGTGGGCAGTCATACCCCAGGCCTATAAAAAGGTGGATGTTTTTGTTTTTGTTTTGCCTTAAGCAAGCCCTGCCCATTGTATGTATGCAATTCTAGGTTAACACACCTTTGAAATGCCAGGGTGTTCCTCTTTTCCAGACCCCTCGGAGGTATAACCACCCTCAAGAGAGCACATAATCTTGTCAACTTTTCTATAATCCAATCGTGCAGATTTCCTGGCCTTGCTTTTGCCTGCCTTCATGCAATCATTCTTAATTCCAAGGTATAAGAAGAACTGCAAAACTGTCCTTCTCCAGAGCATCTGAGACTTGCTTCCCAAATAAACTCCTAGCATCTATAGGTTTGGACATTTCTTTTTTTTATTTTTTATTTTATTGATTTTTTACAGAGAGGAAGGGAGAGAGATAGAGAGTCAGAAACATCGATGAGAGAGAAACATCGTTAGCCATTTCATGCCAAGTCATTGTTTCAGCCTGGGAGAGGAGTGGGTGCCTGGGTGCACTCACATCTGCCAGAATCTTGACCCACTTATGGAGAGATACTTTCATCCTACCAATTAAATAACTGACTTATGTCAACAACAACAGAGCCTAGATCACTGGGCTGTTCCATGGATCAAATGATATACATTTGGAATATTTTCGGTGCCAGGTAAATGTTAGCCATTTCATGCCAAGCCATTGTTTCAGCCTGGGAGAGGAGTGGGTGCCTGGGTGCACTCGCATCTGCCAGAATCTTGACCCACTTCTGGAGAGATACTTTCATCCTACCAATGAAATAACTGAAGGTTGTGAAAACTAAGGATATATAACATATAAATATCTATGGACATTTTTCTATTTTCAATGTGATCAGAAGGGAATTTAATCTGTCCTCTAGATCACTGCAATTTAGTTGGAGCACAGTAAAAATGCAACGTTTAAGCAAGTGAAGGGTAACTGATAACTAGTCAATTACATGTTTGGAGGCGTGGGCAGGAGGGGTAATCTCAGGGGACAGGGATGGCCATGGCAGAGCTGTATTTAATATATTCCCCAAGACGCCAGCCTGACCTTTTCACAAACTCTTCGAAGAGGATGCGGTGGGAGTAGCCCTGCTGGCGGATGCGGACTGTCTCCAGGATCCCCGTGGAGTGGAGCTGGACCAGCACTCTCTCTTGAGAGAACTTCAGGGCCTCCCGGTCATCGTTGGGCTTAATGCAGCGCACAAAGTGGGGCTGCCCCACCACCATCTTGGAGAGCAGGTCCATCAGAGAGTACTGACGGGAAAAACACAGGAAGCGAGGTTACCCCAATGGAATGGAGAGCTCCAGGGGCCTCTAGAGCAGTTTATTGGCTTGTAAACAACTCATGGACTTTTTTGAGGCTGAAAAAGAAACCAACAATAAGAGGTGATGACATAAGTTCTGACGAGTACTTACAGCTGCTTGCAGATTCAAATGCATTCTTTTGCATATATATATTTTTTAAATTTATCTTTATTGTTGAAAGCATTACAGATGTACCCTTCCTCCTGCGCCCCCCACTAACCCTCTCCACCCGCCTTCTGCCCCCTCCCCAGGCCTTCACCACACTACTGTCTGTATCCATGGGTTATGCATATATGCATATAAGTTCTTTGGTTAATCTCTCCCCACCCCCACCCCCTTCCCCCTGAAATATGTCAGTCTATTGCATACTTCAATGTCTCTGGAACAATTTTGTTCGTCAGTCCATGAGTTGTTTACAAGCCAATAAACTGCTCTAGAAGCAGTTTATTTTGTTCATTAGATTCCACATATAAGTGAGATCATGTGACACTTGTCTTTCTCGGCTGGCTTATTTCACTTAGCATAATTCTCTCCAGGTCCCTCCATGCTGTCTCAAAGGGTATGAGATCCTTCTTTTTATAGCTGCATAGTATTCTTTAAACATCACCTAGTGCCAAGCAACGTCCCCATGTGGCAGAGACTTAGCTGCCTAAGAACATACTTAGGTCACCCCATAACTCCATCGCCAGAACTAGCTTCTCTCTGGTATTCCAAGGCAATACTCCAGAAGCTATATCTGAAATTTAAAATGTCCAGCTTTTAGGGAAGGGGTTAGTTCTTCCTCAACTTAGGAACCACCAGAAAGTCTAAGCAAATCCTATTGATACCATTGATAAAGGAAAACAGAAAAAGAGGGCAAAGGAAACAAGAAAACTGGAGGAAAAAAAGATTATAATGAAGATCAACTAACATACGCCGAGTAGCTGGCGCAGACAGAAAGCACCTGGGGAAGCAGAGGGGTGCTGTGCAAGGGGGTCAATCACATGTTTGGAGGCGTGAGGGGGGGTAATCTCAGGGGACAGGGATGGCCATGGCAGAGCTGTATTTAACATATTCCCCAAGATGCCAGCCTGACCTTTTCACAAACTCTTCGAAGAGGGTGCGGTGGGAATAGCCATGCCCCTAAGGAACCCACCTGTGCAGCTCCTCTTTTGGACACACCTTAAGGAGCAATTACAAGCCACCCAGGAAATCCGTCCCATTATTTCATAATCACACCTCCTACTGATCCAAAATGGTATTACCTAGCTTGCCAATACACCTTATTTGCTGAATTTATCATTTGGGGAACAGTATTTTAAGGACACCATATTGATTGTCAATTTTTGAAAAACTGTAAGCCAGAGATTTCTCTGCTGATAGAAGGACTCTTAGGCTCTTGGGATTGACTTCACAGATTGCTCAGAGCCTCCAAGTCCCGTCATACACACACACACACACACACACACACACACACACACACACACCAAGTCACAAAGAGGATATAGCTGCGAAAGGGGACAAGATAAGAAATAAGTGGTAAAAAGGAGACATACGTAATATTTTAAACAATAAAAGATTTAAATTTAGAAAAAACATTTAAAAAAAAACAAAGAAAGAAGTGGTAATTAGAAACGCACAAACATGAATGATGAAACGGGCTGAATGCCTTCCTGCCAGAGAAACTGTAGCAGGGATCACTACATGGAAAAAGTGCTGGACAAAAGGCCTCTGGGCCCCTGTCATTCATAGTCATTCGTACCCTGAGCCTAATTCTGGGCTGCCTCTGAAGCATAGTTTCTTGGCTTTAGATCCTTCTTGAACCTGATAGCTTCCTATAAAGCCGGATATCTACGGTGCTGGCTCCAGGGTCCTGTCCTTCAGCCTGTCTGGCCATTCCAGCCCCCGACCCAGCTCCCCATCTGACTTCCCAACCCCACCCTACAACCTTATCATTTGTCCCTGAGATTAGTAGTTCTGTGTTTGGCCTATAGCATCTCCACTATGAAGCTAGCTGGATATGAGCTCCGAGTGGTATGCGATCTCTAAGGGCTTCCAACCCAATCTATAATTTAAAGATAAGCCAATCTGTGCAAATTTGGTACGAGTATCCATGTCTTATCTTTCCTATATAATGAGCATTTAGTAGAGTCCTTCTAGAGCAGTGGTTCTCAACCTTCCTAATGCCGCAACCCTTTAATACAGTTCCTCATGTTGTGGTGACCCCCAATTTCATTGTTACAAATTGAACATAATTAAAGTATAGTGATTAATCACAAAAACAATATGTAATTATATATGTGTTTTCCGATGGTCTTAGGCGACCCCTGTGAAAGGGTCGTTTGACCCCCAATGGGGTCGCGACCCACAGGTTGAGAACCGCTGTTCTAGAGACAATGTTTTTACTCGAAGGAGTCATTTTACTAGATGAAATATCAAGAACTGGTCAGCCGAGATGGGAAATAATTGGGTTCACACAAACGGGTCTTGCAATTGGACAATTCAATTTAGGAAAATAAAGTCAAAGCTAAGATAGATTCTCTCAGGACCAAAACTTGATAAACCACCTTCTGAAATGTTATTAACTACTTTGCTTTTCAGTAAATATGCTGGGAAAGCAGCTGACTGCAGTAGCTTTAAGGCCAAGCAGCAGCTCCCATGCGAACAGAATCAGCACATCCAATGCACAGGGCTGTGAGCCAGTGGCTGAGAGGGCTCTCTGTAGACACCTGGGGTTTCATCTGATCTTCCTGTGATCAGGGAACACTGCACTCAGAGGCAGAGGTTTCTGGCTATAATATTTTCTCTCCACACCCCCACCTTTCTTAACTGGCTTCTTTCAGTGATTCTATCAGATCCGGGTCTCTGTGGGAAGGGTTGGCAAGTCCTTTTTGTAAGTAGACAGAATACAGATCAAGAAGACTCCAGCCTGGCTGATGTTTCTCAATGGTTAGAGCACTGGCCCACACAATGAAGGGTCACAGTTCAGTTCTGGTCAAGGGCATATACCTGGGTTGCAGGTTCCATCCTGGCCCTAGTAGGGCCTGTGGGAGGCAACCAATCGATGTGTTTCTCTTATATCGATGTTTCTCTCTATCTCCCTCCCTCCCTCCCTTCCACATCCTCTAAAAATCAATGGAAAAAATACTGTCGGGTGAGGAATAACAGAAAAATAAAAAGAAGACTCCATACCCGGAAGTAAGAAGCCACGGTCTGTCTCTTCATGTTGGTGGTTTCTTCCGGATGCCGTATTACCTCCAGAGTATCCACCTAGAACATAAGCAGAAAGACTTGGTTTGAGGATATAGACAATTCATTGTCTAACTTTTTCAAAATCTGAAAGGCTGTTTGGTCAAATATCTGAGAGGCCTTAATGTTTAGAACACAATAGTGCACACTTTGGGGAGAAATTTTGAAGACATATCAAAGAAAAACAGAATTTGCACTGTTCTACTCGCTTGACAATGACCTCACTCTGCAACGTACTAAAGCATAACCCCAATCAGTGGTATATCTAGACTTCTCCATGTTCCCATGGGCCCCTGCTAAGTTCTCCACTACTGTCACATGAGAACAAACTGTTTTGTGCAAGAAAACTGGCAAAGGCCCATGAAGCTGGGTGATTATAAAGACATGGGCCCAAAGCCCACCCAGTGGCCTTCCTGTGGTCAGACCTTGATGCTGCCACACCCTCCTGCCTCCCACAGTTCCCACGTGCTCACTGTGGACCCGAGCTTGGGATACATCTGTTCCCAATCATTTGTCCCAACTGCCTGGGCTGACTGGAAGGAGCTTAGGAATAAAAACAACTGTAGGGATCAAAGGCAGGCAGCCTGTGTTTCGTTGTCGTAGCTCAACAGTAAGCGCTCTGCTCCTGCACACACGAAGCTATTCGGTTTGCAGAGAGCCCGAGTGGCATGTCAGCACTGGCCTCCACCGTGTGGCTTCCCATCTGCTCTGAACAGGTGGCAAGAGAAGCAGGAACGTTCGAAAGGAAGATGCTACTGTCAGCACGCGTGTTCCGCTCGGCAGACTGCTGTCCAGGCAGCCACTTCCTTGTTCAACAAAAGTGGAAAGTGGGTGCTAACGGAACAGGCTGCAAGGGGCAGGGAGAATAACGAGGCTTACCTCCAGAGGTATTTAGGAGACTGTGCACATAATGGAGGAAGAGCTTCCATTGGACAAAGAAAAACAGGTTTACTTAAGAAGGGGAATAAATGTGGAGCTACATCTTAAAAAGCTAGAAAAGCAACCTAAGTTGTGAGTGAGCAGAAACAGGGGACTCTCTCTAAGAGAAACGATGTTGGGGACAGTGCGGCTTTCTTTTTCTAGGCTGCAGATTGGATGCGTTCCCCAAACCATCCATTTACTTGTATGCAGCTGAAGCAATGGTATAACTGCTTGGCTTTGACTTTTAATTGTTTTGTTTTGTTTTTGTTTAGTAAGAAAGGAGGAAACAAAAGCTCTGTGTTAAGAAGGAAGGCTGAGCTGATGTAGAAAAGAGAAAAGCAAACACAACACACCCACCCCATCTGCAGAGGCACATGCTTCCTCCAGAGTCATCTGCCTAAAGGTGTCTTCCCCCATCTCACCTCCATTTGGATGCTAGAGCTCAGAACTAGTGAGGTTTGGGGCTAGGTTTGGGACACACTTTTAGGAATGTCCCCACCACTTCCTTCTAGTCAGAGGTTCTCCCTGAAGAACCACGTCTTGCTTCGAAGCCTTGCTTTTCCGCCATCATGTCCCTCCCTTTTTATTCAAATCAGCCAGCCAGTGCCAGCCCCTGGGGCTCCAGTGCACTGTGAAAGAGCAGCCGAAAAGCTCGGGCACAGTTCTTTTATTAGTAAAATTTACCGGTTACCACCCCTCACAATGCACAATGGACCCTGGCATTTGAGAATTTAACAGCTTAGTGAACAGAAAAGTCTTGATCGATATGAATTCTGCAGAGACATAATTTAAAAGGTATAATACGTATTGTTTTCAAGATCAGTACCATCCCCTGCAGAAAATTGGAAAAATATAGACAGAAGCACCAGTTCATACTTCCAAAGGAATGGGGCTGCTGGGCTCCTGTCTCTTTGGAGAAGTGTCTAGTGTTTACCCATTTTGTAATTAGATGGTTTCCCAGAAGTCATTTGTTCTTCCAAAAATCTCCTTCTCCTTCTCATCTCCTGTTACGATGGTGTATAAGCCCCAAAATCTAATTGCCCCTTTGAGTCACTTTTGGTGAACTCCTATATGAACATGATTAAAATCTGCCTTTTCTCTTGCTAATCTATCAGTTTGAGTTATTTCACAGTCCTCCAACTACTGAACTTAAGAGGGTAGAGGAAATGTGTTTCCCCCGACACAGGATTGTAAAGAATTTTATGATGTTGTTTTAAATTTCCTAATACCTGATTCCTAAATGCCTTTAGACTATTTTCCAGATTGCCCAAGTAGTAGGCCAGATAAAGGAAACCACTGTTGCCCACCTAAATTATTCCCACCTTTTAGTCCACATTATTTTGGGTACAGACCTATTACTCACCTTGGCTTTCCCAGCACTGAAATGTGGAGGCAAAGATCTTGAAGTTGCTGTTATCCTGGCTTTTGTCTGGGCCAAGTTACCTGGGGGAAAAAGATAAAGTAGTTAAAGTAGAGGAAATTTAAAGAATAGGATCATGAGTAATTTTCTCTTTGTGTTCTTATATTTTTCTGAATTTTTCAAATGATCTGCTCTGAATTTGTAAAAGTTGAAAAATTTAAAATGTGAAACTTCAATGACATTAATTTTAAAGGTATTATAATAATTATTTATAAGAATTTGTAAATAATTTACCATATAAATTGAATTTCTATTAGTTTCATAAGCAAAAAAGACACAACAAAAAGTCTTCAATTTATTCACAAACTAGGAATAGAAAAGCCACATATGAAAAGCCCACAGCTAACATACTCAACAGTGAAAATTTGGAAGCTTTTCCTCTAAGAGAAGTAACAAGGCAAGATGCCCACTCTCACCACTTCTACTCAACATAGTACTGGTAGTCTTAGCTAAAGCAATTAAGCAACAAAAAGAAATAAAAGGATCCAAATCATAAACAAAGAAGTAAAATTATCTCTGTTTATAGGTGATATATTTATTATATGTAGAAAATCTTAAAGATCCCATAAAAAAACTTGTTAAAACTGATAAATGAGTTCAAAACACAGTTGTAAGATATAAAATCACATACACAAAAAAAAACAACAGTTGTATTTCTATACACTAAGAATGGAAATCTGAAAAGTTAAGAAAGCAACCCCATTTGTAATAGTATCAGAAAGAATAAAATACTTAGGAATAAACTTAATCGAGGTAAAAGATTTGTACACTGAAAACAACAAAACATTCCTGAAAGAAATTAAAGAAGACACAAATAAATAAAAAGACATCCTGCTGTGAGGGAGGAAAATAAAATCTTTTTCCTCTACCTATTTTGGTTCATTGGCTGGGGACCTGCAAATTAGACTGAAAGAAGACAGGTTAACAAGAGAAAAACAAGCAGAAGTTTACTAACATATACATTGCACATACACACAGGAGTACTCAGTGATAAGTAACTCAAAGGATGGTTAGAACATCTTAACAAAGGGACAATAAATTTGTAAAGAAGCAACAAAACAAAGAAAAGAACTCTGTTTCTGGGCAGTAAATTGTGGGAAGGTAATGGAAGATAAGAACTAGTTAGTAAGTTTATTCTTCTGGTATTGTTTCTGGCCTGATAAGAGTCTAGAGTTTTCAGTGGTGATTAACTTCTGTCCTTCCTGGTAGAGAGAGGAAGGCAAAGAACTTGTAAAAATTTATATCCTGCTTTACAATTTTATATCCTGCTTTTAAGCAAATAGGGGACAAATAGGGAATTAGGCAGAGAATTTTTGTTATCTGCTTCTCGGTTGCCTTTGATTATCTTCAGATCAAAATAATCCTTATTAGAGTTCCATAGTCTGCTACACTTCACTGTGTTTTTTGGATTGGAAGACTTAATAGTATTAAAATGTCCATGCTACTCAAAGAAAACTACAGAATCAACACAGTCCCCATCAAAATCCCAATGCTATTTTTGCAGAAATAGAAAAAGCAATCTTAAAATTTATATGGAACCACAAATGACCCCAAAGCTACAAAACAATCTTAAGAAGAAAAAAATAAGTTGAAGGCTTCATACTATCTGATTTCAAAATATATTATAAAGCTGCAGTACTCAAAACAGAATGATACTGGCATAATGATAGACATATATAGATAAATGGAACAAGAGAGAGAAAGAGCAGAAACAAACCCATGCATATGTAATCAAATCATCTTTAACATGGTGCCAAGACTACACAATGGGGAAAGTATTGTCTCTTCAACAAATGGTGTTGGCAATCTGGACATCCAAATGCAAAACAATGAAAATGATCCCTCTTACACTATACATGTGTGGGGTCCAGAATGAATCACCCCAAAATGTTCTTCTGTGGTATGCAAATTGTTTTGAGCTAAAGGCAATTTTAGCCCCAGGCTCAGGAGAAACTTCTGCCCCCATCCTTAACTGCCTAGAAGAATTCAAATTAGAGACCTTGCCCATAAGAGACTGTCAGTGACAACCTCTCCCGCCCACCTACATGACAGGGCAAACTTTTATGTACTAAACCTCTGCTCTTTTTATCATGCAGCCCCCAGCGTACCTTACCTCACCCCCAGCTCAGAATGTCTTATATAGCTCAAGCTCCTTTTCTATCTCTAAACCTCTCCTGCAAGTGGGGTCTCTGACTCATATACTGGGTTCCCATACATAAATATGTATTAAATTTGGTTATTTTCTCTTTCTAATCTGTTTCATGTCTATTAGACCACCCAGAAGAACCTTGAAGGTAGAGGAAAGTTTGTCCCTCCCCCATACATGAAAGTCAACTCATATAAAACTAATGACTTATGAGTAAGACCTGAAACTATTAAAAATCCTAGAAGAAAATGTGTGTGTTTGGGGGGGGGGGGGCGTTTATAACACTGGTCTTGGCAATGATTTCTTGGATGGGACACCAAAACACCGGCAGCAAAATAAAAATAGAAAAGTTGGACTACATGAAACTTAAAGCTTTTGCACAGCAAAGAGAACCTTCAACAGAGAGAAAAGGCAACCTATCAGAATGGGAGAAAATATTTGCATCCATATATCTGACAAGGGACTGATTTCCAAAATATGCAGTTGACCTTGAACAACTCTGTGGGAAATGCATGTGTCAACATAAGAGACGTCCAAACCTGTACAGAATTGTTATGAGTTTATTTGAGCCAAACTGATGACATGCAAGGAAGTGAGATCTCGAACGCTCATGGAATGACAGCTTGTAGTTTCTTTTATACATTTAGAATTAAGGAGGGAATTTATGGAAGATTACATGAACATGAAATAAGGTGAAAAAAAAACAAAGCCCAAAGTGAGTAGAAGAAAGGAAATAATAAATATCAAAGCAACAATAAACAAAGTAGAGTCTAAAAAAACAATACAAAAGATGAAACCAAAATGAAACCAAAAGCTAGTTCTTTGAAAAGATAAATAAGATCGACAAGCCTTTAACTAGACGCATCAAAAAAAAAATGAGAGAGAACCCAAATAAATAAAATAAAGTCAGAAATGAAGGAGAAGTAACAACTGACACCAAACAAATACGAAGTATTTTAAGAAAATGTTACAAACAACTGTATGCCAACAAATTGGACAATCTGGACAAAATGGATAAATTCCTAGAAACATACACTCTTCCAAAGCTGAATCATGAAGAATCAGAGACTCTGAATAGATAGATTAAAGATAGTGAAATTGAAGCAGTAACTAAAAAAAAAAAAAAAAAAAAAAAAAGTCCCTAAAAACAAAAGCCCTGGAACGGATCCTTCTCAAACTTTTCCAAAAAATTCAAGAGGGAAGATTTCCAAGCTCATTATACAAAGCCAGCATTGTCCTAATTCCAAAACCAGATCAAGATGACAAAGAAAGAAAATTATAGGCCAATATCCCTGATGAACATAGACACTAAAATCCTCAACAAAATATTAGCAAACCTCACCCAGCACCGGTGCTTCTTGTAATAAAAAGTGCATTTTCTTAATTTTCCAAGTGCCTGGTTGTCTGTCTTCCCACAGCTTGGAAATTTGCCGTAACGTGGTAAACTTACATAATGGAATTACTTGGTCATAAAAAAGAAGGACATCTTACCTTTTGTGACAGCCTGGGTGGACTAGAAGGTATTTGGCTAAGTGAAATAAGCCAATCAGAGAAAGACTAGTCCCTAACCCCTGCATTGCTCAAGGGTCACCAGTACAAGGAACTTTTATAACTCAAGAGCAAAATATCAAATAAAGTAAAATAACTTAATTAAAACATAAGCAAAAGATTTGAATAGAAATTTCTCCAAAGATGACATAAAAAAGGCTAACGGGTATATAAAAAGATGCTCAACATCACTAATAATGAGGGAAATGCAAATCAAAATCACAATGAGATATCACCTCATACTTATTAGGAAGGTCATTATAAATGAAGGTGAGCAAAATATATTACTCCAATATATTCCTCTTTGGCATATTGATTATTTTAAGATGGTTAACTTTAAGAAACAGCAGACACAAGTGAAGCTCTGAAAACTGAGTAGAAGTTATCCTTATGCAAGGAACATTTACATTTATAAGATAAATCTTCATTTGTGAGAGTGTCCCCTTTCCTGTACTAGAAAAACAGAATGACTCTAAATCTCTAGAAATTTTTTCAGTACAAAAGGCCAGGACTTCAGTCTATATAACAATCTTACCCTTGTTCACTGTGCTTTTTCTGGTCATCTTACACAACTGACTTAAAAAAAAAGACCCCCCCCCCCCCCCCCCCCCCCCCCCGCCACAATCTGTTGTCTTTAGCCAGAGATTATATTTATGATGGTGGCTTGGGCCATTTCAAGGAGTTACTAAATTTCTTGGGTCCCTCCCATGCACACAGGAGGTATAAATGTTGTTAAACTTCTGTGTGTTTTCCTCCTGTTAATCTGCTTTTTCTTTTTAATCTGTCTTTTCATTGCAGGGTTTTCTCAGCCAAGAACCTAGAAGGGTAGTAGGAAAATTATTTAAATTGTCTTTAAAAATTTAACTTAAGAAACAATAAAAGAAAATAGCAAGTGTTGGTGAGGATGTGGAGAAATTGGAACCCTTGTGTACCACAGATGAGAATGTAAAATGGTGCAACTGCTATGAAAAACAGTATGAAGGTTATTTAAAAATGTAAAAATAGCCTCAACATAATAAAGGCATATATGACAAATCCACAGCTAACATCATACTCAATGGGAAAAAACTAAATAAAATACCTATAAATAAATTAACAAAGGAAGTAAAAGACCTATACTTGGAAAAAATTAAAAATAGGACTACCATATGATCCAGCAATCCCACTTCCAGGTATTTATCCAAAAGAATTGAAAACAAAATCTTGAAGAGGTATTTGCATTCCTATGTTCATTGCAGCATTATTCACAATGGCCAAATAGAGTGTTAGCATAGGTAGCTAGCTACTTATTAATAAAGAAAGGAAGCAAATGGAATCATACATTAAGCCAGGGTGGGGAACATCCGGCCCGCAGACCCTATAAGGTCCATGAAATCATTTGGTCTGGCCCTGCCAAGGCATTAGGGGTGATTTAATTAAATGTTTGAGCAAATATAGCAGGCTAATTTTTAAGTTGATAATTTTGTACGGCCTGCAAATGATGTTATAAATATCCAAATGGCCCTTGGCAGAAAAAAGGTTCCCCATCCCTGCTGATTAAGCCTAATAAACTAGGGAGTTGAATCAGACATTAAGCCTGATTCACTAGGAAGCCACAGCATTCACAGTCCCCCAGGGGATGGCCACATTCTCAGCTGAGGGGCCTTAATCCCAGAGCAGGCGGGAAGAATCACTTTCCGATCTCCCCAGGACACTACTGGCCCAGAGCTGAAATGATCAAGGGGAGGAGTGGGGAAATTCCTTTGCTAGATGCCTGTGCAGGAGTAAGAAGATGGCACAGGGGGAGAGGTAAGCACATGTTCAATAGGAACCAGAGGAGGCTGCAAAACTGAGGCATATGCAGTAGGAGCCAAAATGGTAACATAAAGGGGAAGAGTACAGTTTGGGAAAATCTGTGGAAAGATTGGATTGGATAAAGGGTATGAAACTCTGGAAGTTCTAGGAAAGGGATTGGATAAGGGGAGAATCCAGCACAGCCTCAAAGAGCCAGGAAAGAGATTGCTTAGTGTGAAAGAGAACCTGCTCTCACCCTGGCCTGGCAGCTCAGTTGGTTGAAGTGTCCTCTCATAAACCAAAAGGAGGGAGGGAGGGAGGGAGGGAGAGAGGGAGGGGAAGGAAAGTCTGCTTTCTCCCAAGCCCAAGGTAATATAGTCAAAGCTTAACCAAGGCCCATCTCGGTAGCAGGGGTTCATTCGTTCAGCCATGCAGCTCCAGGCACAGCTCTAGTGCAGCCGGGAACATAAACTAAGCTAGCCAGACGGGGACAGAGAACGAGCTGGATTAACCTTTGGCATGAACTGAACTGAACTATGAAAGCTTTGGATGCCCTGCTGATGTCCGGCTAATGGCACACCATACCTGGGCCCTTGCCTTCTGGGTTTGGTGAGGACAAGTGTGGGTCTGAGGCCCCAGGGACCGGACTTATTCCACGGAGAGATGGAACTGAGTCATCTAATAATGGATGAGACATGGGGCACCTGGGGAAAGTCCTTTATTTTTGCTCCAATAAATCTTACCACTACATCTCATCCTCCTATGAGTGGATCCCTGAAATGCTTTTCTCATGACTCTATGGGAAAACCCTATTTCCACCAGCAACAAAAGGATGAACAGATAAAGAAAATGTGGTATATACATATGTGGATAAAAAAGGGGCCACATACTAAACCTGACAAGCTCAGGGGATGCCTGCTCGGTGGCCTTACAAACTCAGAGACCTAAAGTAACTACATAGGATGGTCTGAAATTAAAACTTCCTAACTAAAAGGGAGTCATGGTGGGTAGCCATGTCCTAGCCAGCATAGTCCTGGGTTTGTCAATCTTTACCTTAACTGAGCCTATCTATTCTGTGTTTGCATCTAAGATAACATCTCTTTGGAATGTCAGAGTAATCCTCTTTTTTCCAGACCCCTCGGGCACAACTTCCCAAAAGCATGAGACCCCAGAACCCCTCATTGTTATCTTGCTGCCCAAATACCATCTCTTTGTGCTATATATGTTCATTGTTAACTGTCCCATACCCACTAATATACATATCACCAATAGATTTCATATAACACAGCTTAGGTCTCCCCCTTTGACTCTGATGTACAAAATAAGCAGTAAAGCTGCCATTCTCTAGAGCATTTTCTCAATATGCTGAGATTTTGTTTCCCAGCAACTGTCATCAGGTTGGTTCAAATAAATTCATAGAAAATCACAGAAATTCAGGTTTGGATGTTTCTTACATCAACATTTACAAGAGAATATTCAACATTAAGAATGAAGGAAGGCCTGCCATTTGGGACAAAATGAATGAACCTGGAGGACATTATGTTAAGTGAAATAAGCCAGTCATAGGACAAATACTGCACGATTCCACTTATATGAGCTATCAAAAGCTATCAAAAGTCATCAAATTCATAAGAGCAGAGAGTAGAATGTTGGCTGCCAGGGCTGGGGGATACAGGAAAATGGGTTTATGAAAAATTTTGAGAGATCTGCTGTACAACAATGTGCACATAATGAACAGCACTGCACTGTATACTTAAAATTTGTTAGGGGAGTTGATTTCATATTATGTGCTTTTATCACAATGTTTTTAAAAAGTCTCTATATAGCTCACTCAGAGTGGCTCAGGGGTTAAACGTTGACCTATGAACCTGGATTTCGGGCTCGATCTCCAGTGTGGGTTGTGCGGAAGGCAGATATATATATATTAAAGTCTCTACATAGGGCACTGCTACTCATTGAAGTAGATAAATGTGGAGAAGAAAGATGTTGAGAGTTTTCCTAAAAGAGAAGGTAGGCAATAGGCTGTAAGGCAGACACTGATGAGTGAACTGGCAGTATGGGTCTCTCAGCGGGTAGGGAGAAGCCCAGCCAACTACACAGAAAGCGTGGGCAGCAGCCCCTGGAGTCCTCCCCAGAGCTTTACATTTGCCAGGGGCATGACCTTGAACAAGTTAATTAACATCTCAGCGCTTCGGTTTCCTTGTGTATAATTTGAAGACAATACTACCTAATTCTCAGAATGCCTATGGGCATTCATGGATATAATTCACGAAAACCACTACCAACGTGGGGCTGGTGCAAGGTTAAGTGCTCACATCACATTACTAGCATTGATTATTATTATTATTATTATTATTATTTGGGGTGAACAGTTCACAAAGGTCTCAAAGAGAGCAGAGGGCAAGGGAACCTCAGAAATTTGCCACTGTGAGCAGTGGTTAGTTAAAATAAAAACAAAAGATGAGAAAAAAATGATAAGGCAACTCCCCTTTGAACCTCGATATCTTAGTCACTCTGGTTCCTATGCTTCTAACTTTGGAAGGAGGGTCTGAGTGACTGGCTCAAACTCTCTTCTCCCCAATTCCCCACCCTTCATCTCCTCTCTCATCTCTGGCCTCCCAAATCAAGGGGTAAAGAGATCCATTTATATTTTATACCTATAACGTCATTTGATTCTGCAGCAAAATAAAAAGATGTCAATGAAAGGAAATGCTGCAATTTGTGCATACGCAAGACTCTCAAGATTCAAAGTTTTCAGCAAGTCTAGCACAAAGATGCCCAGTGTTTTCTCTGGCGATATCTTCAGAGGCTAAACTGTGATTAATAGCCCAGAAAGAAGCCTTTGAAGCAGGATTGGTGACATCAAAGTTGTAATCCAGGGGTGGCGGGAGCTTTATAATGAGTGGGAAGCATTTTCACACGTTTCAAAAGGATTTACAGCGTGACTAAACAATAGACCTCAGCAGATGTGCCACACACCTTTTAGAAACATAACCTGTAAGAAGTTTCCATTTTAATTGAAATGTAAATACACTGTTCACACTTCTTTCAAATGTTAAGAGCATCCTCAGTACTTTACCCCTAGTCAGTGTTGTAGGCTGCTGATGCCTCATTGCCTCAGGGCACCCTCCTGTGCTTCCCTAAAATGTGACTACCAAGGATGACAACGTATGTCCTCAGAGAAAAAGGAAGTCAGAGCCATCTAATGGAATTTATATCCTATGTAGGAACTGGGTTAAAAAAGAATCTGAAGTGGAGCTTGCAATGACCCCACACAATTTCCCTGCTTCAACTTAAGGGGAAAGAGACAAGTGGTCTGAAGACAGAGCTGGCAGTTTTTTAAAACGGCAATTTCCTGCCTGCCTCAGACAGAGGATTTTCATCCCTTGGAAAGCACCCAGCACCCATGATTTCATCTTTAGTCACCTCTAAGAATTGCCTGAAAGGAGGAGTTGCTGTTCTAAATGATCACGCAAGGAATTCGGCTTCCCTCTGCTGCCCCCTATGGGTTTGCAGGATTTGTTGCAGGCTTCCAGTGGTGACTGCTGGTGAGCATTTGTACGGGAAATTTTCCTGTTTTAATTTTCCCTAACACAAGAAATAGGCTAACAAGCTTATTAACGATTGCAAAGCAATGCTGAAATGCAAGAGATTTGTGTCTAATTGCTACCAAAAAAGAAGCTCCAAATAAGAAATCAAATGCTTCAATTCATCTGTTATCAGATTATCTGAGTAGACCTGAGAACTGAAACCAAATACCCTACAGTCAGCTTGGATATTGAGAACCTAAATCACACCTACTGTCTACATGAAAATGACCTTGTGCTATTACTGTCCTTATTAGCATGAATTTCTTTTCCGGGAGCCTCCTGTCCCAGCAAATGGTTTGATGATTCATTACAGGAGCTTCCCTAAAGACCCAGAGCCCATCAACTCCTCAATGGAAAATATCCACAGAAACTTTAAGCCCTATGATTCTGCAGATCCCTCATTTCAAAATTCTCACCTCACTGTTTCCACCAATCACGGACTGTTGTATTGTGCGTGATCCTTACCCAATTCTTAATCAAGCTTCTTCACTTTGAAAGACCCTCTTTACATCAAATTTGATATCTCAATAAATTCTGACCTGCCTTTCCTTCTCCCAGACGCTGCCAAGTTTTGAGAGGTGATGGTCTTCCTTACTGCGGTAAGCAATGAACTCTGCTTTGTTTTGTCAAGAGGTTGTGTGGCTAATGTTTAGGGAGTCAGCTTGAGACAGACCTACACTATTGAGATTTATGCAGTGATTGAAATGTTCTCATTTCAGGTAATAACACTGTACCTAATAAAAACACAAGGGGTTAAATTCAGTAGCTGTTCAAAACATACTATAGTATTTGTATGTTTAAAAAATAACTTAGTTTGTCTTTATATAACTATAAGAGGCCTGGTGCATGAATTTGTGCACCAGAGGGGTCCCTTGGCCTGGCCTGCGGGATCAGGCCAAAACCAGCTCTCCAACATCCCCTGAGGGGTCCCAGATTGCAAGAGGGTGCAGGCCAGGCCAAGGGACCCCACTGGTGCACGATTGGGGCCGGGGAGGGACTTGGGAGGTTGGCCAGCCGGGGAGGGATCATGGGAGGGCTCCAGGGCATGTCTGACCCGTCTCGTTCAGTCCCGATAGGCCAGACCCCAGCAGCAAACTAACCTACCGATCAGAATGACTGCCCTGGTGGTCAGTGCACATCATAGTAAGCGGTTGAGCGGCCTTAGTATATCACTAGCATATTATGCTATGATTGGTTGAATGGATGACCGGATGACCGGACACTTAGCATATTAGGCTTTTATTATATAGGATCTATCCTAAATCTATAACAATAACCTGTTTTAAATTTGATACGTTGAGGTAACTTAAAATAGTGAGCAAAAATATGACACAGTTGTAGGAGCTAAGAGAGAAAATGTGAAGTTCGACTTTGATCTGCAGTTTTTACCTCCTTCCTTGGCATGTATCTGTGGCTCTGAGTGTTAGTATCAGTAAATGGGTAGGGGGATGGTGGTAGAGCTGTAGTTTTGTGGAGAGAAGAAATCAAGAGAAAATAAGAGGCCAACCGTACTCCTGGCTGTTTTATTGAAGAAAGATATGCACTCTCTTTTCTGAACACACAACCTGCCTTTATCATGTATATAGGAAATTCAAAGCCAAAAGAAACTCCTTTCCCATTTCTGTATTGACTTTTAATTGGCAGTTGCTGGCATCTTACGGAATTTCTGCATGATGACTATTTGCTTACAGGAAGCCAAACCAATGTTTTTGCTATTTTTCATTTAGAATGTGAACTATAGCTTTAAAGATTTGTGACCTAGAGGTTTTCAAATTTGTAGAGCTGAACTAAAAATAGTATCTCCTTCTTTCCTCCTTAAGCTTTAAAACTCATAAACAGGATGTCAGCCCAGCAAACAACTGTACAAAACCATCAGAATGCTTCCAGAAGGTAACAAGGCTTCCCTTCCTAACTCAGTCAGCAGGGGAGCTGAGGCCGCTTTCCATATTTTATCGCCACATTGGTGGAAGCTGCCAGTTCAGTCTATATAAATGACAAGTCTTTGCCAGGTTAAAAAACTCTGGGCATTGTTTGCCTTTCCCATATTTTTGGTGGAGTTTGTGTGGAAAGAACATGGCTGTTAAATGGCTTGGCATGTATTGGCATGTATTTATTCACACAAATATTGGAGCCCAGACTGTTGCTATGTATCCAAGAAGACTTAACTCATTCAGAAAAATATGGAATTCACACACATATCAGCACCAACATCACTGATATGTACGAGTCACATATATCAATCTCTGAGCAACATCCATGTGCAACAGAGTGGTCTTTAGTCCAATCAGTGCTAGTCCTGAACAAAACTGTAACTTTGCAAAGAATATATTCAAGTCCTCCCACCTCCCCCACCCCCCCCCACCCCCACCCCTTTTCCCTCCCTGTTTCCACTTCGAAGGTGCAGCATGGCTTTAATGCTATGTCATCTCGCTACCCTGACAACCAATTCCCCTACTTCCATGCCCCACCCTGCACTTTTCCAGGCAGCACAAACCTCCATATCCTCATCACACCTTTCCTGTCGGCATTCCAAACCTTCAGTTGTCAGCTCTCTTCGGACAACTAATCCAGGTCTAATTTGTTCATGGATAGATAGATGTATTGGATTACTTCACTCAGGTAAGATGTTTACATGTGAAGGAGAGAATTTGTCACTAGGTCAACATTACACTGTTCCTTGTAGCTCCCTCTCACAAAAGGGTCCACCCATCTTACACCACATTGCTGAACCTTGATCTTGATGAAGCAGCATGAACACAAAGGACTTATGGATGCCATGGCAGGTTGCTATGGCGCACGAGTGGAGGACCACTGATCTACTCAAATTCCTTGTTTGACATAAAATACAAGTGAGTCATAGAATGTGGAAGTGATTTGAAGTCCATCACAGGCCTGGGATAAGAGTCTAGGTTTCTCAGTTTCAAGTCTAGTGTCCTTTTCATTGCTAAAGAGGGAGAACCAAAGAAGCACTTATAGTTCCAAGCACTCAACCATCATCTTGCACAATGGGACGTTAACAGCCTCTTGTTTTCTGAAGCCCCGTGTGGCTTTCTCCGTCTTAATTGAAAACACAAGGAAACAATGTGCTTCACACAAGGAAGTCATATAACTGACCCACCATCAATAGATAAGGTGTGTTGAGGGACTTTTTATTTTTTTTTATCTGCAGTACTCAGTTTATTCTCTTTTGACTGAGCATTTTATCTAGGATTCTAGTCTCAGACTATGGAATGTCACTTTTCTGAGTGCCACTACCTGACCCATATGAGATTTTACTCAAGACTTTGGCCTCATTATCATTTGTAGTAACTAACTGGTATGAGGCCCTTAGTGGCTTGTATCCAAACCATTCATTCATGTTTGGCCACGAAGATGAATAAATAATCCACCTGCAGGCCACTGGAAGAGTGAAACAGCAAAGCTTGGGTCTACGGTCTCACCAGCAATTTATGATGCCTTAATAAAGCCCTCCTTTTCCATGCTTTCTCCCGCCAAAAACTGCCCCCATAGTTAGTGAAGGGGTTCAGAACAGGCCTCCCCAAGATGTTCTACTTTGGCATGTGGATTATTTTGAGCTGAAGAAAATCAAAATCTTGTGGACGCAAGAGAAACTTTTACTTCTCCCTTAAAGACTTTAAATTTGGAACCTTGCCAATAATAGAAGTTATCACCAGAAATAGGTTTTTATGACCTATCTATGGGGCAGCACAAATTTCTAATTACTCAACACCTGCTCTTGTTATTGTCCTGTGAATTACCCTCCTCCCCTCTGAAGCCTTGGGGCATCTCCCCTCATTCCTGAGCTCAGGATGCCATAAACACCTCCTTTTACCTTTCTGTCTCTGAACCTCTCATACATATGGGATCTCTACATATGTATGTAATTAAATTTGGTTATTTTCTCTTGTTAATCTGTCTCATGGAGATTTAATTATTAGGCCAGCTGAAAGAATCTAGAAGGGTAGAGAAAAATTTCCTCCTCCCCCACCTTAGTACTTTCACTGGAAGGGAGTGGCAAGTCACTTGTCTTTATCCTTGTAATTTTAATTTGCTCTACTCATAGCTGATCACCATGAGCAACTAGCAATGACTCTGTCTCTGCGCTATCTTTCCAGTTACTCCTCCTTCTTCACTTTGTTATTGTGGCTAAAGTGAACTTATTCAGATGTCTAATTTTTATATTACTTTTCTTCTTTAGCACATGAGAGGGGACAAAGTTTTTTGCTCCCTCTCTGCAATGTCTTCAAGATTAAGTAATTCAAGATGCTTGCCTTCAACATCGTAACATATATTCTCCTAGTAAAAAAATTATGCTTCTTTCAGTTTCCATTTTAGCAAATACAAGCCATTTTGGGGAAAATAGGTATTAATATGAACATAGTCATCACATTTTATATATATATCCCACGTTCAAGGGCTGTTAAATCACGTTGTTTACCCATATCTTCAGAAAAAAAATCACTTCTACTGTCGTGGTAAACAACCTGCTTCCCTATTTATAATGGTCTGGCCCTCTAGCAACTTCAGCATGAAATTATAGCTAATTTGCCTACAAACGTCAGGTGGTCATAATAATCTGGCCACTCAGTGCATATATTTATTGAGTCTCTAAAAGCACTCAAGGGTCCGGGAGAAAAATCATGAGTGTATCACTGGGGTAGGGAGTTTAATGAGAGCAGTACCACCAAACAGAAATGGCCCATAAGCAATTATAGACATGGGGGAATAACTTAGGCAAGAGGACACAGCTTATTAGTTAGTTCAAGATTCATACTCACTAAACATCACCACATTTAGACACTCATAATATAGTGCTGTTGATGGCAGAATATATTTTGCATAATCCCAGCCATGCATCAATGTCCCAAAGGGGCATGTAGTACATATGATGCATTCTACAGTATTCATACTGATGTAGGAAACAAATGCCAGTGTATAATTCTAATGAATAGGACTTATATCCTGCCTTATAAGGTTTTGATAAACTTATATTTGTATTCTGCCACCGAGTTGTGGTTATCAGAATATGAGCAAATGAAACAAACCATCATGCAAAGATTTTAATCAGGAGAATTAAAAAAAAAATATATATATATATCCAAATTCACTATTCTTCACCAAAGCTTATATCCCTCTCAATTGCAGAAACTAAATTACTCTCAAAGTAAGATAAGGTAGCTGTCTAAACAACAGCACCTTCCCTCTGAACCTGCTCTACAGTTGTATTTCATACCTCCTGCCACAAATATCATAGCCCAGAAACACCGCATGCTGGAACACAAAAATAGGTGAATTGGCAAAATCTGCAAAAGACAAAGTGACAAAGTCTAACAGCAAACTGGGAACTGGCTCCATTTTGTCATATACTTAAGGGACACCTAGGAAATGTGTGTTTAATCTGCAAGTATCAGTCTCTGAGGTGTCTGTCAAGGGAGAGGCAGAATGAAAGACTGCAGTGCAAGTCTAGGTTTAGACCACTCTTCCTCATTCAGAATTCAGGCACTGCCTCCACCTGGGCAATAGAAGCTGTTTGGGGGACCTAAATAAGAAGCAGTGTCTAGCACTGAGGAAACAGATTAGAGTGGAAGGACTGAAAAATTAGTTACCAAGTCTATTTCTAATTCCACAGATATAAATACTGAGAAATAACTTGAAGAGCACATGAGCTGATAAGACTCCCTGAGCCCTCACTAGGAAGGGCAGAGAGGGAGCTCTCAGAAGGGCTTGCCCATCTCCAGCTGCCGGAAGCCGGTCCATCCTTGCTGCTTGACACAGTCGCTGCAGGAAAGAAACATCTGCACAGCATATGTTTCAAGGGACCTGGCGTATATAGCATACTGTTCTTAATATGTTTGCTCTCCTTAGCTCTATGTGTTTTAACCAAGGTCACCTCTCTGAGAAAGGTTGTTTCCCCAGGTAGGGATTTTTCCCTGAAGTTAGAGAGGGGATAAAACCCCTTAACTAAGTGCCAGGCGGGTAGTTAATCACTTTAACTACAAACAATCACGCTTAAGCTACATAATCTTTACTCCCTGGAATGGAGATAAGAAACGCCCTAACCTTTGCAATAGAAATTGACAGGATTAAAATCAACTGGTATAAATACAGATGTACCAAGACAATAAACACCAGAACTTGGCTAGAGATCCTGGCTAGGCTGCTGATCAACTGAAGGCTGTCTCGTGTCATTCCTTCTTCTTCCTTCTTCGAGACTCCATCCACACCTTTGGGAACCCCTGGACCTGCTTGGGTTGGACCCCAGCATTTGGCACCTGAACAGGCAGCAATAATACAGGTAATAAAAGAAATATGTACTGCTACTCTTGTGGCTTCTCTGGGCACTTTCGCAGAGACTGCCCAAATAAAAATAATAATACTCGAGCCAGATGGCAAGCTCCTCGACAGCCTGGAAATACATCAGGGAATCATATTAATCCTCCAAAAACTGTTTTTCCCCGACGTCAGAAAGGATTCCGTTGGGCAAAGAAATATAGATCAAAAGAATCCAGTTCAGGGCCAAAACATGAAGAAATAATGGAGCGTATTTTATTTAAGTGTTCAGACTTCGTTGTGGTACAGTTTAAAGATATGGACTCCAGTTGTACAAGAAGAGATGCTTTTACTGACTCAGCTATCAGTGCTAAAGTGAACGGTGAACACAAAGAGAAGGACCTGGAGCCCTGGGATGCAGGGGAACTCACTACCAGTGAGGAGCTAGAAGCTTTGGAAAATGATGTCTCTAATGGATGGGATCCCAATGATATGTTTCGATATAATGAAGAACATTATGGTGTAGTGTCTACATATGATAGCAGTTTATCTTCATATACGGTGCCCTTAGAAAGGGATAATTCAGAAGAATTTTTAAAACGAGAAGCAAGAGCAAACCAATTAGCAGAAGAAATTGAATCAAGTGCCCAGTACAAAGCCCGGGTAGCCCTGGAAAATGATGATAGGAGTGAAGAAGAAAAATACACAGCAGTTCAGAGAAATTCCAGTGAACGTGAGAGTCACAGCATAAACACGAGGAAAAATAAGTGTTTTCCCTAAACACTTAAAATAAAATATTCCTGGACAAAGAAAAAAAAATAAAAATAAAAATAAAAGCACTCAAGTTTGCCCTCGCTGGTTTGGTTCAGCTCAGCCTGCGGACTGAAGGGTCGCAGGTTCCATTCCGGTCAAGGGCACATGCCCAGGTTGCAGGCTCCATCCCCAATAGGGGGTGTGCAGGAGGCAGCCAATTGATGATGCTCTCATCATTGATGTTTCTATCTCTCTCTCCCTCTCCCTTCTTCTCTGAAATAAATAAAAATATTTAAAAAATAAAATAAAAGCACTCAAGGTTAACTTTTGATCTCAGAGGTATCCAAGTCTAATTTTCACATATACCAATGAATTTGTTTTCTTTCAAGAAATGACTATTCCATATCACCTAGCTCCTTTTTTTAAAAGAAACTTTTCTGAACATTTAAGTGTATATCTTTCAGAAAAACCACAGAAGCTTAAAAGTCTAGAAAGTAAGGAGAGGTATACTGAGAAAGGTAATACTCTATAGGAAACAAAACTTACAACATGCCTAATTGGCCAGCATTGCTCATAGCTAAGCTACACTGCCACAGGTTTTCTGGATACCCTCACACTCACATTTCTCATATATATATATATATATATATGAATTTTATTTGTTTGTTTTTACCAACTCATAAAATGGCAGTGTCCAGAAAGCTTCTTTAACTGGACCTAATGTGTGTGATGGTGCTAAAGGAGGACATTAATGTAAATTTTCCTTCTTAAGTAGAGGCATCACTTCTTTTTGAGACTTTGGCTTTATGGAACTGTGATGCAACATCCAGAACAACTGTTTGATTTCAAAAACTTTCTAAATTAAAGTCTTATCCTGCAGACTTGGTATGCAATTAATTACTGATTTTTTTTAAAAGAATAGAAACTATAGAAAATAAAAGCCAACAAAAAAGACTATTTCTTGATGAAGGGACTCTACAAGCATTACCACTCTATGCCAAATAAAGAGGCTGCAGCCAGTCAGTGCACTTGTGTCTGAGAACTTTTAAGTCAATGCAAATATTTTACCTTATATGGGTAATTTTCTTTGGAAATTATTTGATTCCTTATAGAGATTTGTAATCTTAAAAGTCAGGCGCTTAGTACTTCTATTCTCATTCATTAATTCAAAAAGTATTTATTCAGCACCTGCTCTGAGGCTTGCAAAGTTCCCTACACATGGTTGAGGCTAAAAGAAAAAAGTTTATCGAAGATGCTTTGATGCACCAGAACAACATTTTAGATGATTTTTAGCCTCAATTTCTATAGATGGATCATCTCTTCCATCTCTTGGAAAACTTCAGTATCACAGATTTTTCTTTCAGTCATTCAAGTACATTATTCCATGGAAACAAGCAATTGACTGTGAACTATTTTTGCAGTTTGTATAGCACCATGGATGAGTAATAAACCCGAATGAAAGATTTATGGTTTAAATGTTTCTAGAGAATATCTCTTTCAAAGCCAAAGATGTTCCCTGATGCACTGAAAGCTACCCATGAATCTAATTAATACTGTGTCTTGTGACTCCTCATTGGAGTCTAAGCTCCCTGAGGGCAGGCACTAAGTTTATCCTATTTGCCACTGTATACCTAGTGCATAGCACAATATAGCTATCACATAGCAAGCACTCAATAAACACATGTGAATGAATGAGTGAATGAATAAACTGAGTTGCATTAAATTTTTATTTAACATGACATCCAACACCATCCAGGAGCAGGCCCCAACTCATCTCGCTTCCTTCTACATACCCTGAACATATTGCTAGTCTCTGGCCCTGACATGCTCCCCTTATATTTTAGACCCTTTGCTCAAGCTATTTGAGGCCTGGATTACAGAGCTGAAGTGGTTAAGATTGTGAGTTTCTGGGATCAAACCACCTGGGGTTTGTGTCAGTGTTGCCACTTACTTGTTAAGAGGGCTGAACAAGTTACTTGCCTTCTGAGTATCTGGGTTTCATCATCCCAGAAGGCTAGATGAATGTTAACTGAGTTTCGGGAATAAAGTGTTCCTGTTCAATTTATAGTTAACAGAATTTCAGTGATGAGTAAAGATGCAAATGTTGTTGGTACAGGGGATTTTATTAGAGCCACATGAAACCCCTACAGGTCCTAGTTGGTCAAGGAGTTTTAGTTTAAGCTAAATCACTTGGCTCAGTTTAGTGACAATCTTTAACACATATATTTTGAGATTTACAAAAATGTTATTAATTAGGGGTTCCACTTAATCAGAATTTACAGAATATCCAATTTTCTATTGCCTAGAGCCTCATTAAATATTGGGTTTGATGACTAGAAAAGAAAGCAAATAATTGAGGATTTAATGTTTGGGGTTTATTTTATTCCTCCCTATTTGTCTTCTTAAAATATTATTTTTAAAGCAGAAATCACAAACTTTCAACAGAAGGGAAGGACGAGAGGAAGGAAGAAAGGGAGGGAGAGAGGGAGGAAGAACCCATAGTACTGAATAGTATTATCCACTGTCTTGGGGGAAAAAAATCCATCAGAGATAAGAAAATAAAGGAGAAATCCACTTATTTTGCCCTACATTTGTCCCTCTGCATCAGATCGGAAAAGAGTTGACAAAACTTAAGTGCTAACATTTACTGAGGTTTACAATGTAGTAGACACTGTGCTCAGTGTGTGAAATGAATTATTTAATGTGACAACCCTGAGAGCCATGTTCCCAATCTATCAAGAAAAGAAACTGAGGCAAAAAGTATTCAAGTTTCTTGCCCAGATATCCAAAGTGCAGAGCAGTGAAGTAATGCTGAGAAAGCCCATCATTTAGGATGTCCTAATTTAAGATTTTGGGGTTGTCCCAGGGCTTTTAATCATATCCAAGGTAGACCACTGAGTAATTGGTGGGATTGCTGCCTGGCCAAACTGATTAAACCCAATTGACTTTATTTTATTTTTTAAAAAATCTTTATTTTTGAAAATATTACATAAATCCTCCTTTTACTCCCATTAACCTCTTCCAGCCCGCTCCCATCCCCCACCCAGGCCCTCACCACCCCATTGTCTGTGCCCATGGGCTATGCATATATGCATAGAAGTTCATTGGTTGATCTTTTCCCACCCATCCTCCCCTGCCTTCCCGCTGAGGTTCAATGGTCTGTTCCTGCTTCTATGTCTCTGGGTCTATTTTTGGTCATCAGTTTACTTGGTTCATTGCAGTCCACATATGAGTGAGATCATGTGATACTTGTCTTTCTCTGACTGGCTTATTTCATTCACCATAATACTCTCCAGGTCCATCCATGCTGTTGCAAATGGTAAGAGTTCTTTCTTTTTCATTGCCATGTAGTATTCCATTGTATAAATGTACCATAGTGTTTTGTATGTTTTTCCCCCACTCATCTGCTAAACCCAATTGATTTTAGATGAATGTCTGGAATTTTTTAAGTCATTTACATACTGAACCAGGTCAACCACACAGCAATCCCACTGATCACTCAGCAACCACTATTGTGGCTAAACCAAATCTAGTCATCATGGGGGCGGCGGGGGGGGGGGGGGGGGGGGGGAGGTTGATCTGGTTTTTGTGTGAATTGAACTACCCTTGTGAAATGCAAAGAATGGAACCACTCTTCCAAACTGGAACCTTAATAAAATCTTAGCGGTCCTCTCCCATTTCCAACTCTCAAGTTGAGTTAAGTGACATTTTTTTTAGTTTACTGACATCTCACATGTGCATGTCAGTAAAGTTCACAATTGTTACTCCACACAGCTGTGGTTTACAGCTTCTCTTCACATACAAGACTCTGGCACCAGAACAAAATGATTAACTTTTATATGCTTCTAACATATGGACTGGACTGTTAGAATCTGGTCTTGTGCTCTAAAGAGAAAAATGCAGTTTTTATTAACATGACCCAAATTCCTGGGGAAAAAGTGTTAAGTTGTGATCCCTCTCTAAGTGGAGAGATTACAGTTTTAATGGTTTTGTTTCTAATTCATTTGTCTTGAAGTGCCCCGAGTTATCTTTTAGGAAAGGGAGGGGGAGGAATGACCTGAAAGCCCCATTATGGAGAGATTTTATAGTGGAATAAATTGATAAACTGTAAAGGACCTTGAGACTTTTTCCTCCAATATGAGCTATGAAATAAAAGCAAAGAACCTTTCATCTTAAATGGGGACATATTTCTTTTCTATGAATGAGAAAAATGCTGGCTGAGAGAATCAGAATGTATTTTTCTTGCATTTCTGACCATTTGAAAAATCAAAAACTGCCATATTTGCTATACTTGACAGGATCATTAAAGAAATAAAACAAAGTGGCTCTAAATTGAAGTGCCACTTAAAAATAAAATGTACATTCGCTCTCACTTTTAGGAGCTATGTATAAAATGTATTGGGAAAGAATGGATCTCATTCACAACAGATACTAACTTTTCCAATATTAGTCATCATTACCACTCGATATGGAAGGTTTTAGTTTCTAGTGTTAAAGGTTATTTTTAGTTTTCTAAGGGCAAAACAGCAACGGAGTCCCTAGAGTTAGGAAAGCATGAGGGACTTTAAGAAGTGGGACTCAGGACCCATGCTGGAAGGCTGTCCTGGACAAGACTCGGGGGGAAATTCTCTGATCAGCTTTGCCTCAGTGGGTCCCATTTGACTCTTTTTAAAAATATATATTTTTAAATATATTTTATTAATTTCAGAGAGGAAGGGAGAGGAGAGAGAGAAACATCAATGATGACAGAGAATCATTGATCGGCTGCCTCTTGCACACCCACACTAGGGATCAAGCCCACAACCTGGGATATGCCTTAACTAGGAATGGATCCATGACCTCCTGGTTCATAAGTTGACGCTCAACCACTGAGCCACACCGGCCTGGCCCATTTGACTCTTGATCCTCAAGATGCTTTTCACAAAAAGATTCTTACTGGTCTTGGAAGCTCTGTACATGAGAACCACCTTGATCTTTCTGCAGTAAAGATACCTATTGAATTTTCATAATTAATATTCTCCATACTTTTTTTGACCATAGAAATCTCTTATTCACGCCACCTCTTCACCTCCCACAAACCTAGTGTTTTATGAAACACACTTCAGAAAACACTGTTGTAGATACTGATAAGACAGGACTCTTCTAGAGCCAAGGGAACTTTTTAAAACCTTGTGTAAACTCTGGGAACCCAGAAGAGCAACTTCTCTCACACACTCGAAAATAGTGGTTGCCCAGCTAGTGTGGCTCAGTGGTTGAGTGTCCTTAGAAAAGGATTAGGAGGCAGAGGAGGGGCACAGATGGATGGTGTGGTGATGAGAGTGAAGGGACAGAAACAACTCCAGAAAGCAGAATTCGCATGGGTAACGGCATGGCACTATGCAGCACTGTGAATAGTTCGAGCTGTATGTCTGTGAATGAAATAGAAGACATTGTCTTGTCCTCGTGGAGCTTACAATTTTCTCAAGTAGACAAGACAGTTGCATGAGACAACTGCACAGCTGGGGAGGCCAAAGTACTAAACTGCACAGCTCTGCTTGCAAATCATTGGAGATGAGGAGTCTGTGTAATTAACATTTGCTATTTCCGTTATTCAGATGACCCTCAGCATCATTCGCTCTACTCCTGAGACAACAATCTGACTCTTGCCCATGCCTGGCTGGGGCTGGGAAGACTCCCCAGCTAGGGATGGCACCTTCCAGCTCCCAGGGTCACACCTGTAGAAAGCAGTGTGTTCTCTGCTGTGCCTTGAGCATGAAGTCAGCCTATTGAGACTTCTCAGTTCATTGGGGATAAGCAAGAAATGGTTCCTCTTTTTCCTGCAAATTCCCCCCCCTCATGCTGACACCTCACCTCTCTATGGGGACAGGAGCTCTCTTAATCATATTCCAGCCCCATTTCATAGATTCGCCTGATATTTTCTATTACTAAAGATTATTTTTGGTTTTGAAGATTCACAATGGTCCCTGCTGCTCATCCTGAACGGCTCCCTCATCTCTTAGTGACCTGTTATGAGCTGAACTGTACCAACACCCCCCCCCAAATTTATATGCTGAAATCCTGACACCCCAGAACCTCATAATTTAACTGAATTTAGAGATAGAACCTTTAAAAAGGTGCTTAAGTTCAAATGAGGTCCTATGAGTGGGCCCTCATCCATTGTGACTTTATTGTCCTTATAAGAAGATATTAGAACAGAGAAAACATACAAACAGATTAAGGGGCGACCATGTGAAAACACAGGTTTTCTTAATTAAATAGATATAGACAAACTGCTTTTAAAAATTATAGGTAAAGGAACTAGAAGAACCAAAAGAATTTTTGAAAAAGAAGAATAAAGTTGGAGGAGTCATACCACCTGCCTTTAGGACTTACTATAAACGCTACAAGAGGCAGTGTGGTATTGGTGAAGAGGTAGATATGTTAGATCAATGAAACAGACCATGTGAAAACACAGGTTTTCTTAAATAAATAGATATAGACAAGCTGCTTTTAAAAATTATAGGTGAAGGAACTAGAAGAACCAAAAGAATTTTTGAAAAAGAAGAATAAAGTTGGAGGAGTCATACCACCTGCCTTTAGGACTTACTATAAACGCTACAAGAGGCAGTGTGGTATTGGTGAAGAGGTAGATATGTTAGATCAATGAAACAGACCCGCGCAAATACAACCAATTGGTTTTGACAAATGTGAAAGCAGGTCAATGGAGAAAGGATAGTCATTTCATTGAATGGTTTTGTAACAGCTGGGCATACTTATGAAAAAATGGATCTCAACATCATACCCTGTACAAAAATTAACTCAAAATAAATGCTAGATGTAAAACTAGAATGTAAAAGTAGCTATTGAGGGTCTATTCACACACAGTTCCACGCTGACTCTGTGGGAACACCCTTGTTCTCTCTAGTCGGTCTTTAACACGCCTGCTTGAGTTTCCCTTTCTCATTCTGAATGGTTCTCTTCAGGAGTCCACCCTCACCTCCCACAGTATTCAGATCAGCATCAGGAACCCTCCTCCACCCAGCAGCTCTCCACCGGTTTTTCATCTTGCTTCCCTCCCTTTGACTTGAGTCCTTTCCTCCCTTAATCATCCCACTTCCATTTCCCTCTCCTTTCCATGCTTAGAAACCTCATTACTCCAAGACTGCTCAGTTTTCTCTAGCCTTTTATTTGTTTTCTAATCTCTTCCAAGAGGCCTTTCTTAGTTAAAAGAACTCTTTTTCATGTCGACGCATGGTATTTCCATGACTTTTCCTTCTGTTTTTTAAAAATGTTTTTATTGATTTTAGAGAGAGAAGGGAGAGGGGGAGACACACATCAATTGGCTGCCTCCTGCACGCCCCCTACTGGGGATTGAGACAGCAAGGGGGTAGGGGGTAATTAGAGCTGGCGACTTGTCAGTGCATGGGACAACACTCAGTGCATTGAGCCACACCAGCCAGGGCCCTTCTATTGTTACTTGTATAGACACAGTGATCATATTGCCCACTTTGTTGATTTACATGCCTGTTCAGAATTTACTTTTTTTTTTTTTTTACTTTTTTATACATTTTAGGATTTGGCACTATCTGTCCCTGACTATTCTGGCTGGGATTTTCTTTTATTCCATGTAGAAATTACCTGCGCATAACACCCTATCTAAAAAGATGATACACATGTAATTATCTATTGACTGAAATACACTCCCAAATTACACAGGATGAAGTGGGCCTCTGTGCGGAGGAACTGGCTCACCAGGGCTCCATGACAGGGCTGGCTCCTTTCAGCCCCCGTTTCAGGAAGAGCCGAGCACCGTCCATGACTGTGACCCTGGAACTTGGTCATTTAGAGTCAGCTCATCCTGCTAAACTCATTTGCTGAACTGTCAGGATGGAGGAGCAGCCATAAATAGAAAATGAAAACTCAGAGATGGCTACTAACCGCTCCTCTTAGGAGCTTAACGCATTTAATTTGGGGAGCTACAGAATCAGGAACAATCAACAAGTATGTTAGCAGTGAAAGTGTTACATGCTTTGCAGATACAACATGGAGGCTCATCTTGACCCCTCCATATCCAAATAAAAGGGGAGTCAGCCCTAGCAGGTTTGGCTCAGTGGATAGAGCGTCGTCGGACCGCAGACTAAAGGGTCTTGGGTTTGATTCTGGTCAAGGGCGCAAACTTTCGTTGTAGGCTCGGTCCCTTACATGCCGGATGCAACCAAACAATGTGTCTTTCTCACATCAATGTTTCTCTCTCTGTGTCTCTCCCCCTCCTCTTCCACACTCTCTAAAAGTCCATGGAAAAATATCTCGGGTAAAGATTAACAAAAATAAAAATAAATAAAAAGGGGAGCCAGTGGAAGTCAAGATTGAGAGACTTGACTGTTGATTTTACTGGAAATCAAATTCCAAGGGAGAGACCTTGGAGTCCTCGAACTGAAGGAGCCGGTGGAGACAAAACTCAGTTCTAGGTTCTGATGAAAAAACCAGACTTTCAGGCTCAGACGACGTTCCCTCTGGAGCTACTCTTGTTTCTTACAGTTTTCCCCAAGTTCCTAAAGCCTTTGAGACCCCAAATTACTCTTTGGAAGTCAGGATTCATGATTCAAAGACAGAAAAGGGTTTCTCAGGATCCTTTTGAAACCTCCTCCTCTCTTTCCGCCCCTGAGCCTTTTGAACTTCTCTCTAGTTTACTAGTAGCGAGTGGAACATTCCCCAAACAGGAAAATGTGCCATGAGACCTTGTTAGAACATCTTTCCTTTTCATGTTTTTATACGTAGATCATTCAGTTTGAGAAGTCCCAGCTGAAGGGTTAGAAAGCAGTGTTGCTGCCACATCAAATTTTCACGCATAAAATCTTCAGAGCATTTCCTATCAATAGGAAGAATTACAAAGAAAATGTCATCACCTCTGAAGTGGCCCATCAGCAGGCCTACAGTGGTGGTTGTATAAGAGGGGAACTGAGAAAACCCATATTGACTGCAGCTGCCTCCATTTACCCAATCGACACCGAATACCTTGGAACCAGAGTGTGCCCCTCAGGCGGAGGCATGGCCCCCACCAGACGCAGCTGTGTGCCAGCAGGAGCCGCTGCTGGTGGGGGGTGGGGGAGCTGCAGAAACCTGGGAGAAGCTGATGACTCCGGGCCTCATGTTCTATGCTTTTCAGTATTTAGGGATGTGCAATGCGAACAGGAAAATGCCAATTGCATTCCTCTCCCTGATTTTACGTCATGGTTTTACACAAACACACACAGAGGTCAATCCTCTCAACCTTGATAAGAGATTAAACTGAGACCAATATTTCTGTTTGATATCCACTAATGAAGGGGTTGGTACCTGCCCCGCAGCCCAGAGAGGAAGCTGATTTTAAAGGACAGGAATGTTAGCCCGAGACGCCTGTGTATGAAAGCAAGGACAGCAACCGTCCAGCTACCGGTAAACTTCAGCTGGACAGGAAACCTTAAGTAAAAAAAGTAAAGGCTTTGGTTTTTTTAAGATTCTAAGATGTCTTCTCTATATTTTGGGGAGAAAAGAATTATTTTGAAACAGAATGCATGCACAGAGAAGTGTGCAAAACATAAATGCACAGCATAATAAATACTATAAAACCAACATCCATGCAACCACCACCAAGCCCAGGAGCCAGAGCATTGCCGACATCCCACAGGGACCTGACCTCTCAGATCTGAGGGGCCCCGTTTGGGACTAACAGCCTCCAAGGGTTCCCAACTTTGACCTTTTCCTTCCTCTCTGTAGTTCATCCCCTAAACATTTATGAAGTCATTGCCCATAATATCTCTGTTCACTGAATTAGTGCCCCATTTAAGTATTTGAGGGTTTCAAGCAAGATAAATAAAAATGACCGAGAAAATGGTTACTCATGCATTGAAAATATTAGCACATTCTTTTCCAAAACGCCAGGTGTGTGGGACCCGCTTCAGCCAGAACACTGGGATGTACACCCAGGTCTCCCTTCGTAAGGGGCCTGTGCCTTAAACATGTATTTCAGTTTCAGCAAAAGCAGCACAACCTTCTTCTGTCCATTAAAGTTTTCCCACCTTCAAAGGCGGTAATAAAACCAAAAAATATGTAATATAGATGTTTTAAAATTTAGAAGCTTAATTAATGTTCTGACCTACAACATAAGATGTACAATCTCTTTATAACTGAGTTTTGAGGACAAATATTGTCGTAAATTAATACCTAATTCTAGGTGTTAAATGAAGGTAAAAGGAAGTTGCAGTGGCTCTCAGGCAAAGCCATATTATCTCTATCTCTGTATTCTCCTTTGCTGCCTAAACAGCACCTTATGCTGGGAGCTGCTCTATAAATGCTTGTTGTTCGAGGGCGTTTTTACATGAATAATTTCAGAAAAAGAGAACAGAATCATGCTTATTAGTTTTGATGTGTATTCGTGGCTTGTTACTTACACTCCAAATGTAGAGGAAAATAATCTTGGGATTTCAAAAAGAATTATGATGCATAATATACAACTCAGGAATACAAGGAAGCGTCTCAGGAAGGCACTTTTGTTTCTAGTCTTACTTTTCACTTTAGCTCCCTCCCGTTGGCGTGGAGTGCAGTATTGAGGCAAGACTCAGGAAGAGTTAGAAGACAGGAGGAAAGCGCTGTCGGAGAAAAACATAAAAAGGGAAGCGGAGGCTGTCTCTTTGTTCCTTTTCCTTCCCACTTTGAAGTGATCAGACCAACGGAAGGCAGAGCCTGATTTCTTTCACGGCGCCACCTAGTGGCCCAGACTGTGAACTTTTTAAAAATTTTGCCAGAGGTTGAAAAATTGGAAATGCCAAAGCTGTGAACAGATTTGACAAACCATTATTTATATTTATGGTAGAGTGCTAATGTCAACTGACAAGTTCCTTGGATATATTTTATTTCAAAGAGTACATCTCCTATTCATAATGGCTTATCTTCGCCTCTGCACAGAGTCGTCTGATGAGTCTACGCCGTAGAGCCTGGTGAGGAAGCACCAGCCCTGCCCACACCTGCCCATTCTCCAGAAGTTTATAATGAATCAAACCCTGACTATGCCCAAGAGAGGTCTGGAGAGGAAGCTAGAGGGAAGCCTTCTGGTGGGCACCCTGCTATTTTGTTTAAAGGAGCATGTTTGAATAAAGTTAAGAACCTGGTTTCAACTTTTCTCCCAAGTTAAGATAAAGCAAAGGTTGTAGACTGTGGTTTTTTCCTTAACCAAGCTTTTTATTCCCCTGCACGTTGCTAAAAATCAGACGTAGCAGCCACTCTCTTTTAACATACAAAGGTCTCATGCTAGACATGGGTGTCAACGATTCCAAGAGGGATGTGGGAAGAAAAGAAGAGGAAATTATGAACAATGATAAAGAGGTTTCTCATCCTCTATCCTTAAAAGTATACCCATACTTGTTTCCAGACATAGCCTCAAAAACATACAGCCCTTGAGAGGAGAGCTGTGGGAAGATCTGAGTCTATTTCCTGTTCACATTGCACAGCCCTAGTCATCATTTGGCAAAGATCAGCAACTTCCTGCTTCCTGGCATGAGAACTGACTAAGCAACTAAATATAAGTTGACTATAAGTAGGCATACGCTGTGGATATGGGCCAGCGGTGGACCAGTTCCAAGTTGGTTAGGGGAGTGTGATATGTGGTCGATGACTGGGTGGGAAATTGGACCAGGTAACCTCTGAGAACCCCATGACTGAATGGCTTTGATTCCTACACTCCCTTCACTTGGATCATACATGAATAGAAATAATCTTCCTAATATTCTAGGTAAACTGAGACCATGTTAGAGTGTTAGCATGAATTAATAACATATGGTGTTATAAATGCAAGAATGAAAAGAAGCAGGCAGAGAAAATGAGAAGTGTGAGAGTTCATGTTAGAGAAAGTGTGTGCGTGTGTACATATGTATACATAAAATTAAACTGCAAAAGAAACAATCACTTTCCTTTTCTTGAACTTCGTCAGATAGACTTTCACCCCTGCTTAAAGTTCAGTGTTAGTACTGCAGCCCTGGCAGAGCTGAGACACGAACTGGAAAACCCCAGCAGGGCTTGTAGAAGCATCGGTTGCAGGGCTACCAGGGGGAGGTTCCAAGTACCTGTTTTGGTTAAAGGGATTGAGAAGAGTCGCTGAAGAAGCTTGTTTTCTGACGTTCTCAAGACTACAACCACATCAGCAGGGAGAGTGTCTCTGTTTTTCTCAAGAAACCCAGAAGCATCGTATGATACCTGCAATATGAATAGCAAATTACGAGTTAGCCAACACTGTCCACCATTGGTGACACTGGCAAGCTGTCTGAGGTCAGTCACCAGTCGACCTCTGTGTAGAATGAATCTTGACACAGCCATGCTCTTAAATCCAGCCCACCATACGGGGAAATTCTGAAATTTTTGACAGGCCAGTTTATCTTAATTTCTTATTCAGTTGCTCTTTGAAGAGCCAAATCAATATCACATCAGAATAATTATTAAAACATTTTGGGCATTCTGGGGGGAGGGGGCCTGTGGGAGTGGAGTAGGTTATAGGGGGGATTAAAAGATGATGGGGGAAAAATAAAGTGAAGAAAAAAGCATATTGTGCACTAACTATATGTGAAGCACCCATCCTTGAGATAAACACTCATTAATTCCATTTAATTGGTGGGCAAACAGAGGCTTAGAGAGAAGCTGAATAATGTGCCCATGGTCACACATTTCGAGCGGTGGGTGGGCATCCAAACCCAGGCCATTTGGTGCCAGGCTCACAACCTCTATCCTCTGAGTGCTTTCCAAGGTACTGCTCACAGCACCTGGGTGATTGCTCAGGGACGCTGAGCAGTTCTCAGTTCTCAGGAAGAGGGGATCCAAGTCAGAGAAATGTTAAGGAACACTCCAGAGAAATGTTAGTGGTAAATGAATTCAGGAAAGGACCCTACCCAGAAAGAAAAGGACCCTTTTCTCCCTTAAAATCAAGAAGAGGGCGAAAGGGGGAGGGAAAGGGGTGGGTAAGAAAAAGGTGTAGAACAGTGGTTCTCAACCTTCCTAATGCTGCGACCCTTTAATACAGTTCCTCATGTTGTGGTGACCCCCAATTTCATTGTTACAAATTGAACATAATTAAAGCATAGTGATTAATCACAAAACAATATGTATATATGTGTTTTCCGATGGTCTTAGGCGACCCCTGTGAAAGGGTCGTTCGACCCCCAAAGGGGTCGCGACCCACAGGTTGAGAACCGCTGGTGTAGAAGGACTGAGAGATGAAAAGGGAGGCGTGAGGAAGAGGACAGGCATGGGAAGCAGATATGAATGCAGGAGGGAGGATCAGGGCAGATGTGGGTATCTCAGATGTGAAGGAGATTAATAAGCAGACGTCAATGCAAAGGTAAATGAAATATTTAAAAGCAAAAACTGGATTACACTTTCTACCAAAGATCCAAAATAGAGACCATCATGTACTGTGTAGAGAGAAAAACAATCCCCTTTGCTTGTGAAGGGGTTCAGAACAAGTCACCCCAAAATACGCCACTCCGCCATGAAGATTATTTTGAGCTAAAAGCAATAAAAACCCAGAAGAATCAGGAAAAACTCTCTACCTCCCTCTCAACTGCCTAATTTACACTGGAAGGGGCCTGCACCAGGGAGAGAGCTAGTGCCGGACATTTTTACCTAAGCAACTGACCTGCATAACAGGGCAAACTTTTGTTTTCCAAACACCTCCTCCGCCTTCCCTGAATGACCCTCCTTCCCTTTGTATGGACAGACCCCTACTCCTTTCCTTAGCTCAGGATGTTATATAAGCTGCAGTTGCCTGGCTGTCCTTTGGGCCTTATAGTCTTTCAGAACTCTGTACACACGTAACTAAATTTGTTTTCTCAGGTTAATCACAGGGGTGGGGAACATCTGGCCCGTGGGCCATATAAGGCCCGAGAAATCATTTGGTTTGGCCCTCCCAAGGCATTAGGGGTGAGTTAATTAAGTGTTTGGCCAAATATAGCAGGCTGATTTTTAAGTTGATAATTTTGTATGGCCTGCGAATGATGTTATAAATATCCATATGACCCTTGGCAGAAAAAAGGTTCCCTACTCCTGTGTTTATGTACCTTAGATCAATTTAATCAAAGAACCTAGAAGGGAAGAAGAGAAAGCTTATCTGCCCTTTCACTTGTACTAGATTGCCTTTTAACCAGTCTTCAGTCAGGCAAAATTTATTTTAATGTCATATATGAATTTGAGAAACAATTTCAATAAACCTCAAATCAACAAAATAATCCAAAATGCCCTTTATTGAAGTCCTATCTATTTTCCGGGCCCAGGGCCTCAGCAGCCCCACCAGAACCAATTAGCCACAATGCCACTGGCTCCTCTGAAGGAACTTGAGCAATGAGTTATTGAGAATTTCCTGAATTAGTCACTCATCTACTTCAGGAACTTGAAATTGAGACTGAAGTAAAATGTATGAAAAGCAGAAATGTAGAAATGTAGAAATTTTGTTTGATGTTGTGAAAGCTTAACATCTGGATGATGAAGTGAATTTTTTTTTCTAGACATTTTGGGTGCCCTGTAGCCATACACTTAAAGTGCTACACATGGAGCCCCACGGTGACACTAACCTTCCTCTGTTACCTACACGTCTCCAAACGACCTCTGAATGTGAACATTCACCGCCAAACACCGTGGAAACTGTAACACGTTTTCTCTCTGAAGAGCTGTCACTTCTAGGCCAAACCCCGGGTGAGGAGCAGATGGCAGCTGGCCGGCCACCCCGGTGAGAAATTGCTTGCTTGCCAGGGGCAAGTTTCAGTGATCGGCACCACTGAGAACGCGTGGGCGCTGTGATTAGGTGTCCGGGAAGAGTTAAAAGGAGACAGGAGTCTGCAAGCAATTCCGTGAGTGGCACAGACAGGGTAATATGGACACTTTCCCCTTGTCAATTTCAGGATGAATAACTCGGCTCACCTTTCCGGCGTAGTGCTGAATGCCAAAGCTCAGCTCCACTCCCTTGGGCCTCCAGAAGTATGTGCAGCGTAAATTCACCTCAAATTTATCTGTGGATTTTCATGTTTAAAAGTTACAACGTGAATTGTTTCCTCCGTCAAACAAAAACATGCTCGTTGCATGAGTGACCCAGAACAAGGGATTTCAGAGGAGCCTGATATTATCCTTATTCATATGCAGTGGAGAGAGAGCCCCTGGTAAAGCAGGCGCTCACAATACAACACTCATTTAGTTGTTTCCTGTGGTCTTGTTGTTGTTGTTAATCCTCACTGAGGACATTCTCTCCATTGATTTTCAGCATGGAAGGGAAGGGGAGAGACAGAGAGACACATCTATTAGTTGCCTCCCACACGCACCCTGACAGGGCTGGGGATCGAGCCTGCAACTGAGGTACACGCCCCTGAGCAGAATTGAACCTGTGACCCTTCAGTGCACAGGCCAACGCTCTAACCACTGAGCAAACGGGCCAGGGCTTCACATTGTCTTTGGTGTCAGGCCATACTCTGAGATCCCGTGTTCTGCTCTGAGAACTCCTAGCATGGAGCATGGACAGTGACGACACCAGAAGTCCAGCCAATTAGTTCCCAAACCATGAAGAGGTCCCATGGAAGGCAAATACTCATCCTGGCAACTTGTGACAATTTTATAGATAAAACGAAGCCAATGGGGTGACAGTTTCAACTCCTAGAAGCGAATCTCTGCCATAAACCAGTTTTCCATCTGGGGAAAAGACCTGAAACTTTGTTCTCCCTCGAGGATCACTTTTGCTATCGTTGTGACTAAGAGCCACCTCTGTGAGAGGAATGGTGCGAAGTACCAAAGGGATGTGAGGATTCGAGCTTTGCTGCCTCAAGCATCTCACAGTCTAAGTGAGGGCCAGGATCCTGTGCAACGCAGAGGATCTGAGGAGAGGAAGGAGGTCAAGAGAAACAGGGTAGGAGGGCCTTTAATGGCCAGAGGAGGTGTTTTATTGTCATGCCATAGAGAACAGTAGCCTACAAAAGGTGGCTTTAAACAGACTACATTAGCCAGGATGTCCAGGATAGAGGGGGAGAGTAGGAGCCTGGACACCAGGAGACCAGAAGGGGCTTCTATACACACTTGGCCTAAAGGTGGCGGGGCGTCCAGGTGGAGATATGAGAGAAGGTAAGAAATGGAGGGGAAGCAAGTATTGGTTGTGGGAAACAAGAGAAAAGAAGGTATAGAAACGATGTTGACATAGGGTCATGGTATTTCTGTTTGCAGAAATAGGATAGTGAGGAGGGTTTGAGAGATTTAAGATATTCTTTCAGGACATTTGCTGGAGATTTCAATTTCTTAAAAGCACTTTCACAACTCACCAGGTGGCTAAAATACACAGGATAGGTCCATTAAGCCATACTCATTGGCTGATATGAGCCAGGTTCTCTTCTGAGTGTATATCCCTTTCCAAAAGGTACCTACCAACCAGGGTCTGATCCGTGGCCTGGGGAAACCGACTTTCCTCATCCAAAAGCGCCAGTAGCCCCAGGGGTTTCTGGAGGAACATATCCAAGAGTGGCCGGTTGTCCTCATACTCCACAGGGGCAGCGTCAAGGCCCTCGTTCTGATATTCCATCTGGAAGGAAACGGAGTGTGAATGTCCAGCCCCAAACTTGCCAAGGCACCACCAGGCTGCCTTAGCATGAACTTTCTATGTCCTGCAACGCTGAACACATGTGGAAAACAGGGTGTGTTTATGTTGGTAAAGGACCCTTCTGCATATAACACTGTTAACGCTTTGGTTTAAGCCTGACCTATGGGTGGCCTGTGGCAGGCAGCTAAAGCAGGCAAAAGAAGGGATGGCTCTCTATCTCCCAAACAATGATTTGGTAACATAATTTAGAAACTCCTGTAGAAAAGAAGAGAAGTCGAATTAGAAAAAAAAAATTTCTGTGTGACAAGTATGATTTAAACCAGGTAGAAAGCAGACTTCTATTTTGCAAAGGATTCTGCAAGGGGATCATCTGGGACTGAAAAACTAGAAAAACTCCAGATTTCCTTGGGAAATAAATGCATGGAACCTGGACTGAAACAAGGCAAATTTTGTGCGGGGAGTGGGGGTTGGGGGAGGGGGGTGTTGGTTAAGAGGGAGAGCAGTGCAGTATGGATTTATCCAGCTCCGATGATAAAACCAATATTGGCATTTTAAGTCCATGTCTCTATTTCTCTAATCATTATAGTTTGTGTGTCCCCACTTCTTCATTTAAACAAGGGATTTGGTCAGAATGTCTCATTATTGCAACTATTTGATACAGGAGAGTCTTGGGGTTGGGGTGGAAGAGAAGGGTCCAACTAGCTCCACACCCTGTTTTATTTCTCATTGGGGAAAGACTTCCACTTCAGAAAACCTATCCTACTCTTCCCCTGAGACACCATCCAGTTCCGCTAGGATCTGGTGAGCTGGAGGTGGGGGATGGCACTGGCCCGAGAGTTAAGAACATAAGAACCTGTGTTCTGAATTCAAGATTGTCCCATGTCATTTTGGACATGATCATAGATATTTTTAGCTAAATAAAGCAGAAGAAAATCCAGTATTTGGGGCAATACACATGAAATAATTGGCTTGGCACCAGCTCCGCCCAAGGGAGGAAATGTACCTTTCCACAAAAATCAAGACTTTGTTTTTCAGGCTGAATGTAGACCATTGATTTATTTTGACAGGACAGCCTCACCAGTGGTTTTTCCCTTTAGAGCATTTTACCTGTTAGCCTAATAGGGTTTCTGATTCAAATTGTGGGCAACTTGGAGACACCTTCCCCGGTCAGGTTTCCTGATTTCAGAGTTCACTATTACCTGCTCAAGAGCAAAAACGTGCTGATTGAAGTAGTACTGGATTTGCTCATTGGCGATATTTATGCAGAGCTGCTCAAATGAATTTCTCCGGAAGTCCTCAAATCCAAAAATATCCAATATCCCCACATTCATACCGCCATCTGCACTACTGCAGGAGAGAGAATACAACCTTTCAGGGAAGGAAACATTCATCTCAGAGGACAGTGAGAATGTATATGTGCCCACGTATTTATCAATCCATGTACCCACTCATGGGAAGAAGCATTCTGCCGCCTCTAAGAAAGGAATAGTTTGTGTCTTAAACCATGTATTCCTTCAGTCTTTTCAACAGTATTTCCAACTTGTTTAAAGCAGTAGGAGCTCCATATAGAAAGAGACTAAAGAGGAACCACCCCTAATGGCCGGAGCTGCACTCTCATGCTTTCACCTCCCCACCCACAATCGAGGGAGTCGTGGTGATAACGTAAGATACTGTGCTTTACAACTTTTCATGAAATGTCTCCGTTGATTCTAATTATGAGAAGATTATTATCCTAATTTTACAGATGAGAAAACCGCCACTTAGAACATGCAGCTGATCAAGCTGTAGAACTTGGATGCCAATCCTGTTTGTCAAGTTCCAAGCCAAGTCTGTTCTCTTCAACACTACACTGTCCTGGCTCTGTCAATCATCTGCCTTTCGGGTATCACTCCTCGGCCCTCCTGGATCCCAGTGCATTTTTAAAAGAAGAAGCCCTAAGAGCTTCGCTAAAGAAAGCCCAAGAGAGGACCAAAGGTTTTGTCCTGCAAATTCGCAGACACCGGGGTTGATGACAGCTCTTCCGAGGCCTCTGCCCCCTGGGGGAACTTGCCATATGTTTTTCTCTGGCTGCAGGAGTGTATTGATGCGATTGACAATCCAGCTGAAGAGCCTCCCATACAAGGCTTTAGACATGGCATCGCGGACGTCCGAGGCCCTGTCAACAGTGTTGGCGCGGATGATGGTCTCTCCTCGGGTGACCACACAATGTGACGTGAGGGCCTCCTGGAGCTCTTCGGGGCGGATGCAGAGGACAGAGGCAGCTGGAACAAAGCGTCAGGGTGACACTGGAGAATGAATCCATCCATCCATTCATTCATCCAGCCAGCATTTACTCAGCATCTACTCTGTCCTTGGCACTTCACAGTCCAAGATAAACAAGCCAGGTCCCTAACCCCAAGAAGCATCCAGATGACCCGGTATCTCCCACACTGTCCTGAAAGCTCTGCATGGTGTTAGATTAAACAAAGTGGGAGGAAGTAGCTTTGGTCAGGCCAGTTGGAGCAGTTTCTGGAGACTATAATAGCCTCTTAGAGAGTCACAACACAAATTCGTATTTTAAAGGCCATAAGAAGTGCTGTATTTTAACACAAAAGGTGCTCATTTGGTTTAAATGAGGTTTTTGTAAACTCAGGATTCTCATTCTTCGTGCCACCATTATTACTTGTAAAACAAAAAACCAATTAGGTGCCTGCTTTCTCCCCTACCTAGGTTGATTCAATGGATTTAGAGTGGGGTCCAACCTCTCGTATTATTTTCAAAAATTTTTTGATGATTTTCAAAAGCTGCCAGTGTTGAGAACCACTGTCCAAAGTTACCTGCCGTGAAATTCCTTTCTGCAGAACCCCTATCTGCAGCTCATGTCTACAAGACATCTTTCAGGAAACACTGGTTAGTGAAAACACTCAGAGCTAGCAGAAGAACCAGCAGCAGCTGCACTATCCTCTACAGAGTCTTTAAAAACTACCAAAGTGAAAGAAAGATGTACTTTGGCAACACAGTGCACAGGAATCAAATAATTACCATTTTTCAAAGCTTCAGCATTAGGCACCTCACTTTTATCAGTTTGATGTTGAGAAGAAATAGCTGCAAATTCAATGTTTCCAATATTCAAAATCCCAGCCAAAATTCTGTACACTGAATGCACCTCCTGAAAAAAAGACAAGAACCATGTTTGAAGGTGATTACCAATGAAACCAAGGAAGCACCAGCACTGTGGTAGAAACTGCCAGTTGTCACCGAAATCCATCCTTCCCCTTTTCCTGGCACACGAAACAAATTTCTTTTTATTTTTCTAATGGTCTTTAAAGTTTGCTTTTATTTTATTTTTTTCCCTACAGGTTCTTGAGTCCTGAATTCATTCCTCTAAGAGGAAGAACAAATCCTCTGAAATTTCAAATAGAAAGAAAAGATATGTTAGAAAGGAGGAAAGTGCTCCACATCCCAGAGTTCTATGTTGGTCAGTAAGAGCTGGATGGCTTTTTATTTTTATTTTTACTGTATCAGTTATTTATTGCTACATAACACCACATGGACATCCTTGTGCATGTTTCTGTGCATGTATCAAATTATTATTTTTTAATGTTTATTATTATTTTTAAATCTTTATTGTGAGAGTATTACCGATATCCCTTTTTCCCCTTAATGCCCACTCCACCTGGTTCCTGCCCTGACCCTTCATCATCCTATTGTCTATGTCCATAGGTAATGCATATATACATGAAAGGTCTTTGTTAAATCTCTTCCCACCCTCCACCCCCCTTCCCTCTGAGAATCACCAGTCTATTCCATTTCCATGCCTCCGATTCTATTTTATTCACCAGTTTATTCTGTTCTTTAGATTTCTTTTTATTTTGATTTTTATATTCAATTGTTGATAGATATGTATTTATTGCCATTTTATTGTTCATTTTTAAAATCTTTTTCTTCTTCCTCTTCCTCTTCTTAAAGAATACCCTTCAACATTTCTTGTAATACTGATTTGGTAGTAATGAACTCCTTTAGCTTTTTCTTATCTTAACCTCCCTTGCAGTTAAGTATGGCTGTGTAATTATTAACAAATGAGCAAGTGCAATGATGTGGGCCACTTCTGGGACTGGACTTATGGAAGCCAACATTTATTCAACATTACTCCTCCTTACTTTCTTTTCCATTATTGTTGGCAGGAACTCCCAACAACCCAGCTTCAACCAAGCCTTGAATTAGGATGCTTGAGACCAATGATTGCATGAAATGGAGTTGTTCTGCAACTTAAACCTCTTACCTTGGAATGCTATGAGAGAGAACTGACCTTCTTTGTTCTTTAAGCCAGTTTTATCCATTTATCCTAACTAATACCAGCTTCCAAGTTCAGGTATGGTTATTTCTTCAAAATAAAAGAGAAAATGTTTCCTTAACCTCTTTTGAATATAGCTCTTATGAAACAGTTGGCAGGGCATTAATGGTTCACTAGAACATTTTGAAGTTAAATGATGGAGTATATAGTTATGGATGAGGTCAGGAAATATTTTGAAAGACTCAATAGATCTGTGATATTGTGATTGGTAAGAAGTATATAGTATTTGGTCTTCACACTGATTTCTGGCACAAGAGCTTGGAAAAACCTTGGAATTTTTCTGAGTGATAAGGATGAGAGGTGTGTCTTTTGTTATTCATAATAAGCTCCTTCCAACCACACCTGAGTCCATCCTAATGTGCTTGGAGGATGAGATCTGGTTTCCAGAGAAACTAACCCTGTGATGAAAGGGTTAGAACTTTTAGCCAAACCCTGGACCTCCAGGGGGAAGTGAGAAGGGCTGGAGACTGAGTTAATCACCAGCAGCAAGGATTTAACCAGTCATGCCTCTGTACTGGAACCACTGAACCCCCTCACTGATAAGGTTCAGGGCACTTATGGGTCAATGAACACAGGAGAGTGGTGAGAGGAAGTGGCTCTCCCTCTCCCCATACCTGGCGCTATGCATCTCTTCCGTTTGGCCGTTCCTGAGTTGTGCCCTTTATAACAATAAGTAAATAGGAATGGTAAGTAAATTGTTTTCCTGATTTCTGTGAGTCCTTCTAGCAAATTATTGAACCCGAGGAGGGGGGTCTTGGGAACTCCCAATTTATAGCCGCTCAGTCAGAAGTAAAAAATCTCTGGGATTTGCAATTGGTGTTTGAAGTGGGGGCAATCATGTGGGGCTGAGCCCCTAACTTGTGGGATCTAACTCCAGGTAGACCGCATCAGAGTTCAATTGAATTGTAGGAGAATTGGTTGGTGTGTGTGTGGGGGGGGGGGGGGGGAACTGCACGTATTTGGTGTCACAAGTGTTGTAAAAACAGTTCAGATGATCTTCAGTCCTACTTTTATATTGAAGTTGGATACATAAGTAGCATTCATGGTAAAACATAATGTACGTTTATTTATTTAAACATTTGCATTCCTGTAGGTGAGATAATGAAATATTATAGCCGGGAAATTTCTGCATCTTATGCTTCTAGATAGAGAAAAGTACTTCCCCCAAAAATACTCTGTTGGGGAACTTGATTTAGTACCACACATAGCAGCAAACTAATAGAAACTGTCATTAAACCATTGATAAAGCATAGTCCCCAGCTGAGCCTTCCTATAAACATTACTCGGTAAAGCCAAAAAAATGAATACAGACTGTATAGTGACATCTGCTGGATACCTGATAATGCTTCAAAGACAAATGAGGATTTAAACTGGGTTCTACTATAGATAAATATTGTTCTTTAAGCTTCTAAATCAAATGTAAGATGTCATGTTTCTGACTCCAAGGAGCACAGTTTTAATCACACAATTTAAGAGTGGCTAAAGGGAACACCTACCAAATGCGTTTTCTGAGACGAGCCTGGATTTAACATGACAGAACCTCATTACCTTCATCAATACCGTGTGAGGCTTACAGAATGCAGCTGGTGAGCCACTTCCTAGGGAAGCAGATCCCAGAGAGTAGGAGACAGCAGTGGGTTCTATGTCTGTTATTTCTATGTCCAGTTACTCAAAATGTATTTCCTCTAATACACACACAAACACACACCATGTATGACAGTACAAGCCATGAAACCTCCCAACCAAAGGTGCCCAGACATTGGAGTGATCACCTCCAAAGGAAATGGTGGTTTTCGTCACATTGTTTCTCTAGCAATGTCCTCTTCTGCACAAAGCTCACACGTGTCCCCTTTTAAAAAGGAAAATTATCTATGACCTTCAGCAAAATCTTTTTGGCGTTCAAACACTATGTGAGTGACTGAAGTCTCCTTCCTCAGAGAGGGAACTCAAGAAGGAATATCAAAATTCACCTAATTAATGAGTTCTTAGCCTTAGGAGGCTCCCTATGCTACATTTTCACGCTATTCCACTTGACTCCTTTAATCCCACCCTTGGGTTAGTTAGTTCTTCCTTTCTGGCCTAGGGACCTATATCAACTCTTATGTTCTAATCAAAGCATCACCCCTATACAATCATGGTAGAGTTCCATCAGTAGTATGTCCATCTGTGGGATTTCTTCCTCCTCAATACTTCTTAACCAGATGTCTCCTCTCTTCCTCCACAGCCACCCCGAGGAGGATTTTTCTCCTTCCTCACTTGCTCCTTTCCTCTTGCCTCATCTCCAGCTAGGGAGCCTTTCCTGGCAACCCTGCCTTCCCTACAGAATGTTGCTACGGTGCTCTATCTCTTTCTTTTTTACCAGTTTCCAATGTTCTATATGGAGATGCCTCCCTCAGGGCAGAAAAAAATTATTGATAAGACTAACAACTCCTCCAGCTGAATTTCCCAATTCTTTGCTGATAAGTATGAATTCAGTTTCACCACCGACTAGCAAAAGTGGAGAAGAGCATTTTTCCACAAAGCCCCATGCAGGATGTATGTTCACTGCTTTTCCTCTTTTTTTTTTCTCAGAATACACTCCTTTCCCAACTCATAATTGATTTTGAAGAAAGGGAAAAGACATTTGCCCTAATCTCAAAGCCTTCTACCTAACTCTTCATCAAGGAATCTGCAATAACTATCCAATCTTGACCATTACATAGGTAATCTTCTGAAAAAGTTTTCATGTTGTATTAAATAGGAACATACCTAAAACTCTAATATGTTATGATAATCCATATACCAGCAAGACAAAATAATACAAGGTGGGGCAAAATTAAGTTTACAGCTGTTTGTATGAAAAATAACACAATTAATAATAATACAAGAATAAACTCTGTTTTGCGTACTCACAACTGCAAACTTACTTTTGCGCCACCCTGTATTAAACAAATATAGTAAGGTTTGACTCCAACAGTAAGACTTGAAAGCACCAATGATCTTCATAATAGGGTTTTAGGTATATTCCCCCAGTCTCCTGCAAGGAACTGTTATTATTATTCTGTCTAGAAGTGTCCCTCAGAAAATTTTAAGAAAAAGTTCTGTAACACCAGCTATTTGGCATCCTATGCCTGACTACATTCAATTGAATCTCTGAAATTAGTCAAATTATTTTGACATTATAAACAGAATAAACTAAGTTAATTCAGCAAAACAGGTTGTCTATAGAGATATAGACAAAGATATAACCAAAGAATTGAGGTAAGATCCAGCCTCTTTCTTCCATTTCCAAGGTTGCTAACTGATATAAGTTGGTTTATTTCAGTGTGAATTAATATGGGACATGATATACACACATATACATATAATTGCATTCTGGTTTTTCATTTAACAGTCCAGATAAGGCACAAATTAAGAATGTTTACCACTTTTTACATTTCCTTCTTTTCATATTTATTAATGCAACCATTCATTTATTTCTTCTGTACTTTTTTTTTTTTTTGCACAGGGGTTAGGATGGCTTACTTCAAGAAATTAAATAACATATTTAATTTCTTTTTTAAACTGTATCCTAAAGCAGCATGTGTTTTATTATTATTTGCAGTATATCTGTATTATTAGAACAGCACCACAATATATTTTCATTTAGATTTAGGACCAATCTCTTCACTGTATTCTATAACCATCAACCACTGTACTCATTGAAAGCAAAATATTATTAACCCCATGGCTGACTTCTCTATTGTTCCTGTACCTTTTTAAGGACGTATGCCCCTAAACACTTTGGCATGGCCCAGGACTTTAAATGGCTCTACCATGCATCTTTGGTAACAACAGCTCTATATATTAATAACCATAAAGGTCTTTTAACAATGCTGGAACCTGTTCAATTGCTCTCCTCTAAGGAGCCAAGGGAAACATATATCTATTTTTATCTGACCTTTGGGATTTTCCACTGTCTGTCAGTTTAAAGTCTGTGGGAGGCTGACAGAGAAAATTAACAGCTGACTAGAAAGAAGAAAGGTATTATTATGACTAAAATCAACGATGCTGGGGAGGGAAGGGCTGGCCAAACTCATTGGATTACAGAAGCAATCCTTTATCCAGAATGGCTGTCCCACAGTAACTCAACTGTCCTGTAATCTAATCCCCTAAGATTTAACACTCTCACCTACTTCCTAATCATTCACCTCCTTTGTTGGAAAAGCAAAAGAATCTGTATATTTTGCAAAATTGATGGCATGAAGCCCAGAAACTATGACATAAATTTATCACAGAATAATATTTGAGAGCCTAGGGTTATAAATACTTTCTGTCACCTCTAGCATATATTTAATAGAGACAGCCTGTATCTAGTATGATAAGAAGAGTGCAGTACTTAGAACTATAGTTAATAACGTGCAACTGTGTACCATGGAGAAGGAAGTGACTGCAAGTTGAAAGGTTTAAGTTAACTTGTCTTGGTGGTCAAGGAATTACTTGCCTAAATACATTTCTGTGGCTCTGGTGTCACCTACACATTCCTGTACTCCTATTACCCAATCCACTGTAATGGTTGGAACACCCCTGCTCAGAAAGGGCAGTAGTATTTTGGCATTTGGTATCACAGCTGCAGTGAATGAATGACAACAACAATTCATAGGCACGTGGCACTTACAACAGTCCTCAGACTGTAATGTTCACCTGTGCATCTTGTTAAAAATGCAGATTCTGATTCAGTTTTCTTGGTTGGACCTGAGAGTCTGCATTTCTAACAAGCTCTCAGGTGATGGTAATGTTTCTGGTCCTCAGGTCAAACTTTGAGGAGTGACACCTTATGACATGACCAGTGTGTGGCATCTGAAAAGCAAGTAAACTACCCCAAGTTAGAACATTCAAGTCTTTACTCACTGTGGGAACTCTGATCATAGTACACCGGATGCATGTCCAAAGGCAATGACACAGTAGTTTTACTGCATGCACTGCACAGGTGCACCTTTATCTTATGTAACACTGATGTCACTATTTGGCAAGAAGCCTCTTTTGTCTGAGTGAGTATAAAAATGTGTTGCTGACCAGCCAGAGCACGGCTGCTTCAGGGGCTGGTTTGAATGGCTGCTTTGTCGCTGTGGGGTGCTGTGTTTGCAATGGCCTCTTGGTCTGCAATAAAGCCTCTCCCAGCTGTTTCTGGCTGCTCATATCTTCTTCCAATTCCTGGCATCGAAGAAAGTCCCATCCCTACCAGAGGGGCTCGGACCGAACACTCACATTGATCCAAAAATATTTATCACTTGAGTTTCCTTCTCTCCTGACAATCACTTACCTTGTCAGTGAAGCCTATAATCCTGAAACAATGCTGAATTGCTTCGAACTGTCTTCTGTAAGACTCCTTGGAAGTTATGTCATGCATCACCCTTCCAGTCTCATCAGCTATGTACCTAAATAGAGTATGATCAAACAGAAGGATCACTGACTTGGCAAATGGCACCCCAAACACCAGGGCACCATTGGGCTCCTTCTTTGCAGGGGCATTCCCTAGTACTGTGGTGGAATGGTGGTGTACATAGCTGAGTAAAATGCCTGCAGTTGAGTTTTGAACATTCTAGAAAATGCAAATGGTGAGAGGCCGTCCCTGCCATCTCATCGTCAGTATTTCAGCTGAAGGCATTATGGATGTCCAGTGAGAACAGCCCCATTTCTTTTCAAGTTTTGTCAACTGCTAGTTACATATCCACTAAAAATTCACAATTAAAATCCCTGACACTTACTTAGGAGGTTTTTCCTCAGGAAGTCTGAACTCAGAAAGTTTCTTTTGGTGATAAAGACCAGCATAAATATAGTAAAATATGTGAAAATTTTTCTCTCCCCTGAGAACAAAAAGGAAGAGGGGACATTATTAATAACATATTCTGGGCTTCCACGCCCCAACTAATTCACACCATTTCCTTTCTGTGCAATATATTATTCTGTAGCAAATTTGAATTTTCAGGCAATTCAATATGCTACATCCCAATTACAGAATAGTAACAGTGATAGGATTAGTATAGTAATTGTAACCATGTCACATTATTGAACACACTTAGGTTTACTGTACACAGAATGGAACATTTAAGATAACAGTTCTGTTTATACGTGTTTCTATTCCAGTCCAAATGACTATGCATCTGTGCCCATGCCTTATGTTAGTAGCTCAGGTTACTTCAGGTTACATCTTAGAGAGCTCAGCCAAACTCCCTACTCTTCTGGAGCCCTAAGTGGCTCACCAGTTTGTACAGCAAATTAGGGAGTGGAACCGGTCCCAGACTGAGGTCTTCACGCTTTCAAACTTGTACTCTTTTGAACACAATTCAAAATGACATACATCAGTCCCCCTGGTCTACTGCTGTCCACCCTCTCCTAGGCCACCCTGGCCAGGGTCCTTTAAGATAGATGCTATTCTAAGTGTGGTATATGGACTGCTGTCAGCTTATGATGAGACAAGGAAGGGAAAGTACAACTGCTCTGGAACCCTTTCTTTCCTCGAGAGCAGCGGTTCTCAACCTGTGGGTCACGACCCCTTTGGGGGTCGAATGACCCTTTCACAGGGGTCGCCTAAGACCATCGGAAAACACATATATAATTACATATTGTTTTTGTGATTAATCACTATGCTTTAATTATGTTCAATTTGTAACAAAGAAAATATATCCTGCATATCAGATATTTACATTACGATTCATAACAGTAGCAAAATTACAGTTATGAAGTAGCAACGAAAATAATTTTATGGTTGGGGGTCACCACAACATGAGGAACTGTATTAAAGGGTCGCGGTGTTAGGAAGGTTGAGAACCACTGCTCTAGAGGAAGACAGTCTCTTCTGTTCAATCCCAAGAATTCTGGCAAATCCTCCCCTTGGCCAACTTGACTCTATGGAAAGACAGTTTGTCTTGCTTCTACTCCTTGTCCCTATTTGTGACATGGGCCCCACTCTTTTCTCCAGCTTCTCCTGGATATCCTAGCCTTCCTCTGGTTGCTTATCCTATCAATTTCTGCCCTGTAATCTAGATGCCTCTACTTGCCGTTTCTCACTCATTTGTTCACTCAACTTATAAATTTATCAAGTGCCAATCATGGCAGGCACTGCAGCAGATGCAAGGGATTTAGGACTCAGAGAATCCAGGCCCTCTGGAGTTCCCCTTCTAGTGATGGAACTAGGTGACTCAATAAGGAAACCTGTGAAGAGGACTTTGAAAGAGACAAACGAGGGGCTGAGATGAAGAATAATGTGCAGGATAAGGGCTACTTGCGTCAAGCCAGGGGAAGGGATCTCTAGGAAAATAACACTTAAATCAAACTCTGAACCATGTGAAGGGGCTGGAAGGAGCTACAGAGAGAAGGGGAAAGCATTCCAAAGAGAGGGAGCAGCATGTACACAAAGGCTGGGAGTGTAATACCACGCAGATCCAAAAGAATGTAGTGAGAAGTGGGTGGGCAGGTAGGCAAGGAGTTGTTAGGCCATACTGGGGATTTTGCTGATTAGTCAATTAGAATTATTTGATGTGCTGGAGCCAGGGTGCACTGTAAGTGTGCGACATGAGTACATTTATGTTGAGAAAAGTACATTCTAGCTGACAGATGATGACTAGGTTGTAAGAGAGGCTTAAACTGGGTAATGGCCCTGATGATGAAGAAAAAAGTAAGCCTAAAGATATGTTTTGGAAGAATAACTTTTAAAAAAATCCTACTAGAATGAATGAAGGCAGTGAGGAAAAGGGACCTGGAGTCTACCTCCCAGGTTTCTAACACAGCATGTGGTGATGGTGGTGTGCTTTATAGGGTTTCAAGAAGCTGTGTGCCTGGTATGAATGTCGCTTGTTCGCTAACCCCTGGTAAATGTGCTGGCTTTGGCTCATCCATCTTGGTCTTATCTTCTTATAGTTTTCTTCTTCTTCCTTTTTTTTTTTTGCAGCTACCTCTAGTTCCAATTCTTTCAAACTTTGCCTACCAATATCCATTCCTAGTATAATTTCAACTTGATTTTCATCATGTGTCAATCAGGATTAGCTTAGTTCTGTTGCAATAATAAACATCCCAAGATCTGAGAGGCTTAACTCAACAAAGATTTACTTCTTGCTCAGAGTACATCCACTGAAAGCCAGCAGGGAGGGGGAGGGGCTGTGTTTATCATAGTCACCCTGGGCCCAGGCTGATAGAGCAGTCACCATCTTGCACTTTGCCAGAGCTCTGGAGGGTCTTTGCATTAGATGCTAATTTGCCAGAATTGGTCGTGTGACCACATCCAGCCACAAGCTACCAAGAAGGGGAATCCTACTATGTGCCCAGAAGAGGACAGAATCAGGTCAGCTGAACAGGACTTGTAAAGCTGCCATCTTCTACTCATTCAATGTGTCTTCAGTCTATTTTACTGTTTAAGTGCTATCATATTGACTAAATTTATTAATAATAAGCTATGATTTATTAGGCGCCTATTATGTTTCAGATTTACATTTGGTATATCACATATCTTCTCATTTAATTCTCAGAACAGCCCTGTGATGTCAGCTTTAGTATGCCTTTTTTGCATATGAGGAAAGTAAGGTATAAGGATATTTATGTTAATAAACAATATACATAGTAAGAAATAACATAGCTGTGACTGGAACTCTTCTCACATTATATTAGTAAAAGACCACTTTATATTTGAACACAGAAAACTGGAGTTTCTACGCTGTCAGAGGTAGCTCCCTGAACTTTAAAATCACCTTAATTTTGGGAGAAATAAATGAGGTACCTCATAAAATTAATCAAGAAGCCACAGGGAAGCTAAAATAACTCTAACTCCATCCTTTTGCTCATTTGTTTAATTTTCTTCATGTCAGGCCCTATTTTGTGAGAAAACTGCAAGTGGGTGATAGAGGAAGATGCTTGGATTCTTAACCTAGAACAAGTCCTGTGGATTTTCCTTGCACATCTCTCTCAGATTCATCAACTCTTCTCCTTCTCCATCTCCATCCATCTCCATCGCTATCATCTTAGTCCTGCCCAACATCCTTTCACATGAATTTGGCAACAGTATCCTAACAGCCTCAATGAAATACTTCCCCTCCAATCCATTCACCCTACTGAAGGCAGGACAGTCATTTCCAAATGCTTGTTGGGTTTTGTGACTCCCCTTCTTGAAAACATTCAATGGCTTCCAATTACCTTTAGAATAAGGTTCAGAAGAATAACTGCATTTAGAATAAGGTTCCCCAGCCTGGTTCCAAAGTCCTGCATGAGCTGGTCTTAGGATTATCTTTCCCCCTCTCTCCCTCTGAATTCCCCACCTCATTGGCTAACTCCTAGTGATCCTCAGATCTCAGATACAGTGTCTCATACACAGGGAGCCCCTTCCTTCCTGGACTAGGTCATGTGCCCTTCCTTCTCCTGTTTTACCTTCACAGCACCTTACATTGCTTCCTGGTATTTAGCACAATTGTTCTGCATTTAAGAGGTTCTGCATTTGAGATCCTCCTTGGGCTCCCCAACCCCCATCCACTCCAAGCTCCATGAATATTGGACCTTATCTATTTTGTTTATTCCTGCAACCCCAGGAGGGAGCACAGCCCTGGCATACAGCACGAATTCAATAATTACTGTACAACGCATGAATGGAGCCTGTTCCTGAGGAGGTCTGGTGTCCTCCAATAGTAATAATAATAGAAAAAGTGGCTAACTCTGATAACATGTACCACACTGGGAACTTTTTAAAGGTATTTCATATAAACAAACTATTAATTTTCACAGCAAACCCATGAGGTAGGCTCTAGTATCATCTCCATTTCACAGATGAGGCACAGAGAGGTTAAGTGACATACCCAAAGTCACACAGTAACTATCAGAGCCAGCACCCAAACCCAGAGCAGTCCATGCTGTTGAGCACTATTGATGTCCTGCTCTTCTTAAAAGAAAATAGTTTTTCCTCTCTCAATCTAGAGGAAAAAATTGACATGTAGAATATTCTCAGTACTTTTTTTAAGACAAGTTCAATTTTAAGGGGCCTAATGATTTTTAAAAGTATGTGCAATGTTGTTAAATTCTACTTGGTATAACCAACTCAGGAGAAAAGGGTATCTCTATCTCAAAGTACCCCCACCCCAGCCCTTTGTACTCTGCTTGTAAACATCGTTTCAGTTAGAAATCACAGTTTCTCCTTTGCTTAAATAATTCTGTGCTCCTGAAGAGGCTGGGGGAAGGGAGGGTCGGGGAAACCATCCTAGCTATCAGGATGCTAAGGACAAGAGTAAAAATGCAGCAATTAAAATTCCCAAAGCCTCCTGGTCTGCATTGCAGAGCAAAACCAGCGATAAAATAGTGCACCTACACTGCCTGTTTTACAACTCTGGACTTTTCAAGGAGATATTCAGAGATTCTTGCTCCCATCACAGCTCCAGTTGGTGTAAACATCATCTCCAGGTATTTTCCAAAACGGCTGGAATTGTCATTGATCACCGTGCATGCATTTCCAAAGGCTTCCACTAGGGAGTTGACTTGCAGAATTTTCTCTCTCAAGGTCTGATTATGAGCCTGTGCCAAACAGAGAGCAGTTAGAAGGAGCCTCCAGAAACACTAACCCAGCAATTTGCCAGGCATCCTTCCCTGCCCATAGAATTCACATTATGGATATTTTTGAGAAGAACTTCATTTGGGGAAATGAGCATCAACCTCCAGCATTGCTTTCTCAGATGAGCAACTCGCCAGCGCATAGGCATCAGATGACGCCAGATTAGATCAGTTTTTCTGTCCAGCACACTTCACTTAAAATCCTTGACAATTAAAATGCCTAAACCATTTAGAAACAAGTTTAAATAGAGAGATCCCATAACTTTTTTCAGTCATCCATTATAATATTCATAAACCTCATCTGTAATAAATATTCCTTAAAATCTTTCTTGGCCTCATAATACACTAATTCTGAGCATACGTAACTGCTAAACCATTTCTAAGTCCTTTTTTCAATGTCCATTTCACCAAGCTGACAATTTTTATTTTCCTCAACTTTTGCTCAAAGATTCCTACTTTCCAATCCTTTAATCACCTTAGTGGCTTTCCCAGATGCTGTTCCTAATGTTTAACCACTTTTACTACTTAATGGATAACTGTTTCTATTGTATTAAAAACATAAAAAATGAATTGCCAATCATCTAGTAAATTTGTGCTGGCATTATTTTTCTCATGACATGAAAGAAAGATGGCATGCTGACATCTTAAGACACCTAGCTATCAGGAGGCAAACATACTAAAGATGGAATGTTTTGATGCAAACCCTAAAAAACAAAACAGTATTTTCATCATTTGTAAAATTGCGGTTACCCTGCAGAAACTTGTAGCCACAATACATAAGGCAGGTGGTCAGTACCTTTCCCAAAAAAGTCAAATGCTGGACAATCAGGTGGGCGCTTTCTGTCTTCCCAGAGCCACTTTCTCCACTGATGACAATGCACTGACACAGAAAACAGAGTGTTGGTGAGGAATTCACAGCACAGAAAACACCCTGTGTGTTCAGCTATGGTTTTCATATAACATCCACCACCGTACACTTTAATTTTTTACTCAGCAATATACCTTTCCTTTTCAGAACATCCAGAGCTTCTTCAACCTTTTCATAGCTGCCTGCTGTTCCACTGTATAGATGTACCATAATCTACTTAACTAGTCCCATATGGATAGATACTTGATTTTTTTTCCTTTTGTTACTATAAACAATGTTGCCATGAAGAACTCTATACATAGGTCATTAATAATTATATGTAGGTTCATCTACAGAATAAATTGCTAGAAATGGGGTTGTTGCATCAAAAGGTAAATGCATTTGCATATCTGATGGATAGTACCAAATTGCTTTCCTAAGGATTGTACCAATATATGAAAGTACCTATTTTCCTATAGTCTCACCAAACAGATAGGTCCAAAAAAATGGTATCTCAGGGTAGTTTTAATTTGCATTTCTTTTATTATGAGTGAGGTTAGGTATCTTTTCATATGTTTAAGGTAATTCATACTCTCTTTTTAGTAACCAGTTCATATACTTCGCCTATGTTTTTGTATTGTTGGTCTTTTTATCATTCATTTCTAGGAGCTCTTTACATAGAAAAGAGATTAGTGGATACAGTATAATTTTAAAAAACTATACATTTGGTCTTTGTCTCTGGTTCCTGGCTCAAAGCTTCTAAAACCCTCAGAATTTCCTGAATGGTAGGAGTGATGGGAATATCTTTTGTTATTCACAAACAAGTACTTTTCAACCAAACCCAACTGCTAACCAAATGGTTCAAGGTGGGGCTTCAGGATGGGGGCTGGCCACCAGAAAGACCAAACACATGATTAGAGGGTGGGCACTTTCAGCCTCTCCATCCCAACTTCTAGAAGGAGAGAAGGGATAAAGATTGAGTGAGTCATAAAAACTCTAGATAGAGAAGATTCAGAGAGCTCATTCTGATGTGAACATGCTGAGGTGTTGGGAGGGAGGCGTGCCCAGAGAAGGCACGAAAGCTTTGCAACACGCTCCTCCCTATATCTTGCCCTCTGCATCTCTTCCATTTGGTTCAGTTCCTGAGTTGTAACCTTTATAATAAACCAGTGAACGTAAGTAGTATTTCCCTGAGTTCTGTGAGTTGTTCTAGTGAAATTTCAAACCTGAAGGGGATTGTGAGAATCCCTGAATTTGTAGTCATCCAGGCAGAAGTGTGGGTAATCTGGACACCCCATTTGCTGCTGGCATCTGAAGTGGGGGAAGTCTTGTGGACAGATCTCTGACCCTGTGATATCTGTGTTAACACTGGATATAGTGTTAGAACTAAATGGATTGAACTGTTGGACATCCAGTTGGTGTCGGAGAATTGGCTGGTGTTGGAAAAGACACACATTTGGTGTCAGAAGTGGTGCCAGAAAAAGACATGGTAGGGCAACTTCTTAACTTGAGTAACACATATATCTCTCCATTTACTTCCTCTCGGTGAAATCTATGGACACTCCACAAGTCTCTGGGAAAAGTAAGAATTTGGAGAAGCCAAGTTTCTAACCTATGGTGAATCCATGTACCCATGTACTCCATTTTGTAATTTGCACTGTTATAATTTCATCTATTCCTAAGCAAATCCAAAGCAGGAACTTCACAGTCTCAGGAAATATACACATAATAACTCTCTTGTCAAATTTCCTCATGAAATAAGGTTATTTCTATTTTATTTATTTTTTAAAATATTTTATTGATTTCTTACAGAGAGGAAGGGAGAGGGATAGAGAGTTAGAAACATTGATCAGCTGCCTCCTGCACACCTCCCACTGGGGATGTGCCTGCAACCAAGGTACATGCCCTTGACCGGCACTCTATCCACTGAGCCAAACCAGTTACGGCGGTTATTTCTATTTTAAACAAAATAAAGACACAAAGGAAAACATATTGAAAGTAAAGGAAGGGTCCAAGGTTAAATAGGCCACCACTCTGAACTGGAGGTCCAGCAAGTTCAAACATATGAGTTAGCTTTGTTTTTAACTAGCATTGAATGCAAGGTTTGTTCAGTATTTACCAAATCCATCACAATTTCTCAGCAGCTAAACGGTGTAGTGCCTGGCCACTGTGAACCTATGAGCAGTATTTCATACAAAAAGGACTGGACCGCGAACATTCTGAGACCTAAATAGGAATGAATTTCATTTGTCATTCTACATTCTCTTTTTATTACAATCATTGCATGTAATTGGGTTTCTGTTAGCTCTATGTCTCAGATTCACATTAGAAATATCCTTATTGCATTGAAAATGAGTGCTCTTGACAAGAAAGTTTCATGTTTCTTGAAAAAGGTTTTCATGTTCTGCTACTCGGGCTTCGCCACTGACCCTGTTCCACCAAGCTACTATTTCATTTGCCATTTCCTTGAGCCAATACTAGCAACCAGAATGGAAAGTTTTCTGGAAGACTTAGGAGCTGCAGAAGAAGACAGAACACATTCTACTGTGTGACTTGGTAGAGAAGGAATGTGAGTTCTTACCTGGTCTTTGCTGGAAGTAACCATACATTGGTAAGCAGCATCTGCTGATGCAAAGATGTGGGGGGGATTTGAGGCACGTTTCACCCCATGATAAAGTCTGGAAAACTGAAGAAAAGATAATTAGTTTAAAGGACTCTTCTACTACTCCACTGGACCTTCTAATGCTCCAGTACCTGTGGCCATGAAACCAAGGCTTTGTCACTTATTTGGGGAACTGTAGCATCAGGAAGGCTGTAGAACCTACAGGCCTGAGTTCAAATTCCAGTTCTTCGCTTACTGGCTTCATGAGCTCATGCAAGGGAGTGAACCTCACTATGTTAAGTCTCCTCACATACCAAATAGGCTTAATAATAGTGCCTGTTTCCAGGGTTGTAAGAAGTAAACGAGGTAACCCAATGCCTGCAGCAAGCACTAAATGAATGTTAGCGATCATTGTTACATCTTGCTTTAAAAAGTTCCCCCCAAATGTAAGAGTTCCTTCTGTGTTGCATTATTATCTGTAGTTTGGGATAACACCCCTCAGGGGCATAGTTTTATTCTCACTTTTTCCTTCTTTTCATTTTCCCTTGTGATTTTTAATTTCCTACTAAGAAGCAACATGTTCTTAAAGCATCGCTTACCTGTGGAGAGTATATGCTTAGATTCTGGAAGGGGTTTAAGGCAATTAAGATGTCGCCGACATATGTGTAAATGAGCAAGTCCATATAACGCTCCTGCAACTGGTGAATAATTGTGTCCTAAGAAGAGGATAAATGGCATTGAGAGTAAACATCATTTCCAACAAGGGAGAGACTCCAAAAATAAAAATAAATATCCTTACAAGAATATAGGGTGTCCCCAAAATGTATACACACACTTTGAGTAATTATAAAGGCAGTGTTTATTAAAATACATTTCATTTTCAAAATTGAGTTTTAGCTGTTACAATGTGTATACATTTTTTGGAACACCCTCTGTTTTCCTCTAAAAGATGAAAGTAGTCAATTTAAAACATACAGTGACTCAAATGATACTAAAAGCAGATCTCTATCTTGAAAAAAATAAAAATAAAAAGAATATCTGAAAGAATTAGTCTCCCTGGGACTTGCTAAAAGATATTGAATATCCAGCAAAGGTTTTATTTGTTATTATGAAAAATGTATTTCACCCAATCAAAATTCTCCATTTAGAATTTGATTTAATAGGTCATTCCTATTGATAAAATATAGACAAAATAGTAATTTTATTTCTAAAAGCACTGCACTTAAAATTTATGTGGTGGGAATATAGAATTATACACTTTTATAAAATAATGTTTCATGCATTGTAGTTAAGGGTCCCCAGAGGTAGAAGCAGGGCCAGTGCAATTAACAGCTCTATTAAACATGCATATTTTAAACGGGGATTATCACAATTTTCAAATTTAGAACTCCAGCTATATTAACTTCACCACTTCCCTAAGTGAAGCTCCTCTTTATGAAGACCAAGCAATCATCTTCATCTAAGGGTTAAACTGCATTTTTTTCTAAACAGAAAAACATATTTCAACTCATATAACACAGTCACATCTACAACATAAAGAGCTTTATTGGAAAAAAATCTAGTCCTTTTCTCGTCATCATTTAGGATATTTCAGGGACTATAAAAAAAACTGTGCAGGGTGTCACAGCAACCAAATACACCCTGAGCTTCACCAAGGTTATGCAAGCTAGTAAACTTTCAAGCGACTATAGGAGGATATGGTCTAAACAGAAAGGTCAGACCATTCACATGACACAAATGTCATCTGTGAGAATTATCTCCTAAATGTTTAGTACCTCGTCCAGAACCTCTAGGTTGACCAAATCATCCTCAAGGCAGTATTTTTCAGCATCTTCCGCATGATAGGGTCTTCTGGTATGCATCCTTTCACGCCTAGAAGTTTACCCAAAGAATATTAGCACTAAGACAGTAATGTAGCGGGAAGGAGGCAATGAAGATGTCTCATTCTCAGTCTTATCCCATGAAGTCTTATCACAGAGACTTCAGAGAAAGGGACAGGAAGAGCAAGTCCAGTCCAGGACCCCACGTTCTCTCCCTGTCACTGTGGGACTCGCAGGGGTTAGTGAGCTCCAGAGCTCTAGCCTTTCTTCTACCACAGTAGGAAGCATTACCAAATGGGTCCATCCACTACTTCTATCTGCTTTTCTTCCAGGCCAATCCCAGCACTTTCTCACATTGTTTCTGTTCACTTGTAGGCATATGGTTTTCATTGGGTTACTTTCTTTGAGGTCCCCTCATGCTATCCACTGGTACCATCCCCAACTTTTTGAGAAATTTTAAAACTATAGGAGGGGAGACCAAGATGGCGGCATAGGTAAACACCGGAGATTGCTGCCGCAAACAACCACTTCAAAAACACAACTAAAAGACGGAACGGACATCACCCAGAACCACAGGAAGGCTGGCTGAGGAGAGACTCTTCAACTAGAAGGAAAGAGAACAGCATACCGAGGCTCAGAGGAGGCGCAGTGTGGAAAATACAAAGGTACAGAGGTGCGCACGCAAAGTGGGCTGGTGGCTGAGGGCGCGGTTGTCGTTTTCAATCAGGAGGGAGTCTCAGACTCTGAGCTCCAGATCCGGGCGAGTCTCTAGGGACTCAGACTCAAACGGGAGAGGCGGGATTGTCTGGCATCAGTTGGAACGTGAGGGCAGCTTTCTCTCCGAGGTTTGCAGCGGTTGCTGGGGTTCTGAGAAGCAGAGCCTCTGGGAACAGGACTGAGAGCAGCCATAACTGCTCCCTCCACCCGCCCTGTTGATCCCGCCCCGCCCTGCCCAAGCCCTGCGCAGAGCCATTTGCCGGATAGCCTCAGGCAAAGGCTAGATTAGCACCTCTCCAGAGGACAGAAGTTTTCCACACAGCTGATTCTCACAGCCAGTTGGCCTGGTGGTCAAATCCTTCTAGTATTAACTACAACAATCAAGACTTAACTAGAACAAAACTGCGCACAAAGACCACAAGGGGGTGCACCAAGAAAGCATAAAAAATGCGGAGACAAAAAAACATGACAGAAATGGAGGATATAGAGCTAAAAAACGCAATTTTGAGGGCTTGCAATAATGTGCTAGAAGCTGCCAACAAACTTGATGAGAGCCTCACGAAATCTAATGAGACCCTCGATGCTGTGATAAAGAACCAACTAGAAATTAAGCATACACGGACTGAAATAAAGAATATTATACAGACACCCAATAGCAGACCAGAGGAGCGCAAGAATCAAGTCAAAGATTTGAAATGCAAAGAAGCAAAAAACACCCAACCGGAAAAGCAAAATGAAAAAAGAATCCAAAAATATGAAGATAGTGTAAGGAGCCTCTGGGACAGCTTCAAGCATACAAACATCAGAATTATAGGGGTGCCAGAAGATGAGAGACAGCAAGATATTGAAAACCTATTTGAAGAAATAATGGCAGAAAACTTCCCCCACTTGGTGAAAGAAATGGACTTACAGGTCCAAGAAGCGCAGAGAACCCCAAACAAAAGGAATCCAAAGAGGACCACACCAAGACACATCATCATTAAAATGCCAAGAGCAAAAGACAAAGAGAGAATCTTAAAAGCAGCAAGAGAAAGAGACTCAATTACCTACAAGGGAATACCCATACGACTGTCAGATGATTTCTCAACAGAAACTTTGCAGGCCAGAAGGGAATGGCAAGAAATATTCAAAGTGATGAATACCAAGAACCTACAACCAAGAATACTTTATCCAGCAAAGCTATCATTCAGAATTGAAGGTCAGATAAAGAGCTTCACAGATAAGAAAAAGCTAAAGGAGTTCATCACCACTAAACCAGTATTATAGGAAATGCTGAAAGGTATCCTTTAAGAAGAGGAAGAAGAAAAAGGTAAATATACAAATTATGAACAACAAACATGCATCTATCAACAAGTGAATCTAAGAATCAAGTGAATAAATAATCTGATGTACAGAATGAACTGGTGATTATAATGAATCAGGGACATAGAAAGGGAATGGACTGACTATTCTTGGGGGGGAAAGGGGAGTGGGAGATGCGGGAAGAGACTGGACAAAAATCGTGCACCTATGGATGAGGACAGTAGGTGGGGAGTGAGGGCGGAGGGTGGGGCGGGAACTGGGAGGAGGGGAGTTATGGGGGGAAAAAAAGAGGAACAAATGTAATCTGAACAATAAAGATTTAATAAAAAAAAAGAAAAGAAAAAAAGAGGAAAAAAAACTATAGGAAACTTCATAGAAAAATATAGCAAACATCAATAAATCAATAAGTGCTTACATTTTATGTTATTTGTTCATTTAAAATCCCTTTGTGACCCATGTTCCATACCACTTCCCTTTCTTGAATGGCCACTACTTGGTGGGTATCCTTCTAGTCTATTTTTAAATAGTGATTATATACAATATGTACCCATGAACAACGTACAGATTTTGTATGTTTAATTATAAAAATGATATTATAGTGTAGGTATCATTCTGCAAACTTGAGAGAAATCATTAATACATATATCAACATTAGGCTGATTTCAATGTCTTGCTCTTAGAAACAAAGCAGCACTCAGCATCTTTATATGAGCAGGTGCCAAGCAATGCCACCAGGGCTGCGATGGCTATCTCTGACCTACTGCAGACTGTCTGCACGCCCAGCTGTCCATCTCACCGATTTAACCTCCATGCAGATGCTGTCTGCGAATCTGACCTTGATCCTCATAAAAATCTTCTCCAATAATATTTCATAAACAACAAACAACTTTTAAAAGGTTTGACCTGCTGTGATTAGCAATGTATAACCTCTTCCCATGTGTACAGGCAATCGAATTCCGTAAAATTATTTGCTCCCAAAATTGAAGCTGGCAACTTAGAAGCTGATGTAGATGCAAGGTCCTTCCACTCGGAAAAAGACCACCTCATTTTCTCAGCCAGTTAAAAAAAAAATGACCTGCTAGTCCTTTCTCTGCCTTCCCCACCTACTGTTCTTCTGAAACTGCTGCCTGCTTCACCTTCCTGCTCTGGCTATGGGATGTGGAGGGTCTATTGATGAGAAAAAAATATATTTATTACAATTTTTATGTCTTTACTTATATTATCCTAGATTACATATACTTATAAAAAGTGTTATATTGTTTTGTATTTGTCTGTTTTTAAATTAATCAAAGTAAATTTGGTTAACATTTTTTAGTTTTCTTGAGTTGAATGATTTCTCATCATCATCACCAATTTAAATTTCCTTTAAATTCACACTCTCCACCTAGTGCCTTACTTGAGAATAGCATTTATTATCAATCTGCTGAAGAATTCTTTGTTTAATGTGAAATTTATAGACTTCCAACTAAAAGGTACTTGGATTGATATTCCAAAGCTTAGAGGAATGGAAATACATATAAACAAATAGATAAATAGCAAAAGGCATTGTATTAAACCAAGAGTATTGCTCTGGATGGTGTGGCTCAGTTGATTAGGCATCTTCCAATACACCAAAAGGTGGTAGGTTCGATTCCTGGTCAGGGCACCTATCCAGGTTGCAGTTCAATCCCCCATCATGCATGAATGGGAGGCAGCTGATTGATGTTTCTCTCTCAAATCAATGTTTCTCTCCCTCTCTCTAAAATTAATAAAAACATATCCTCATCTGAGGATTAAAAAAAAAGAAGAGCTTGGCCAGTGTTGCTCAGTGGTTGAGTGTTGACCTATGAACCAGGGGGTCATGGTTCAATTCTGGGTCAGGGCACATACCCAGGTTGTGGACTCCTTCCCCAGGATGGGCGTGCAGGAGGCAGCTGATCAATGATTCTCTCATCATTGATGTTTCTATCTCTCTCTCCCTCTCCCTTCCTCTCTCTAAAATCAATAAAAAACTTTTTAAAGGAGAAGAATATAAGGTAAGTTTTAATGACTCAGGAGACATTTTCAAATTCCATATTATTTTGTTCTAAATTTCCTATTTGTTTTTATGAGGCTCTAAATATATTGTCTGCCAAGCCTGGTTTCTCATACAAATGGAGTTTTGGGGGTTAAAGTTTAGAGACTCGAGGAAGAAACTGTGGGTTGGAGTGGTTCCTGGAGTTTGGGGTTGGTATGGTGGTGGGAATGGTGCTGCTCAGGGCTGACCTTAGGTTTCAGTGATCAGAAAAGGAGGAACTGGTGTCTGAGTCCCTGGTTCAAGTGGCAGCAAGGGCAAGGCTGAAACATCAAGTTCAAGGAAATGGGTGGAGAGTAAGAACTGGATGTGAAGCGTGGGTGACAGAGGCAGAAGCTGGGAGTTCACCTAAGACAACAGTGGGCACCGATGAAGTAGAGAATGGGGGACACTCTGAAACGTCCTAGGCCCAGCTCGTGACTAGGAAAGGAGCTGCAGAGCCCACCACACCGGTTCAGACACTGCAGTGATGGTTCTCGGGAACACATTCCTGAAGAGCTGCTGTCTTCACTGCAGGTTAATCTCCATGCCACCTGCATTATGATTCAAACCATTCCCGTGTGAGCATCTTTACTACCGCATCACTGGGCCTGCGGACCTCTATGTGTGGACCGATATAGAATGATACTGAGGACTATTATATGACAAGGAGAAATTCTGAGATGTCCTAAATTAAATTACAGCAGGCTGGAGGGGTGGAAGGAAGAGACAAGACATGTTAATCAGCTAACAACTGCAGGCTGAGACCAACCAAGACTGATAACATTCCTGAATGTATGTTACAAGTCTGAGTTAACCTCCAGGTGGCTGTTTTGGCAATTATCTAAAAAGAATAGCTGAATAACTGACACAGGCCCCTGCATCTTGTTTATCTTGAATGAACTTCCCGGCTATTGCCCACAACCAATCCTGAGGAGCAAACACTTCGTCCTATGGACTATGTACCTACCCAGAATGAGCCCCATTTCCAATTCCATACGACTAGGACTTGTTTTCTAGAGTTCCTATTTGTTTTTATGAGGCTCTAAGTATGTTGTCTGCCAAGTCTGGTTTCTCAGACAAATGGAGTTCTCCCACCCTTTATGTATAGCCAATTTAAATTCTTTCAAAACAATGTATATATTCCTTCCCCAAATTCATGTATAAGAGTGCCTGTCAACTCCAGGATGGTGGACACATTGTCCCCTCCATCTACCCCTGCTGCTGCTGGTTTAGTCTGCATGCCCCCAGGACCTGGTCCTTTTTCTGGCTAGCATATCACTCAATAAATTCCTTTCTTTTAGAAAAGTTTTAGACCATTAAAGTTTTTTTTGTTTTACTTATATTTTGTCCAAAAGTGACTCCCTAATCCCTTAGCCTCTTCCTGTTTGTTGACTATGCCTGTGGAAGCGGTGACTTACAGGTAGGAAGCTCAAACCAGGGCTGCAGGAGCTTCACGTAGGTGCGGCAGAAGACAGTCTTCCCTTCACCACAACCATGACGAAGAACAAAGTAATATAGAAGGAGGCCTCTAAATCATAACTCAAAGAGGGGATGGAACCGAAATCCTTTAGCCTAACAATGACAGGGGATGTGTTAGTGAGAGGCTAAATTTTGCACTAAGAAATGCCTGATGGTCTTTTAGACAGTCAACCTGTGGCAGGACCATTGTATAGGCCACCACTGCCTCCATTCTTCCAAACTCAGGATCACAGCCATCCCCTCCAGCCAAGAGCAGAACTGGAATGAGTGAAGAATGACTAACACAGGTTCCAGACACAAAATCTGTTGGAGCTGGCATGGCTCAGTGGTTGAGCATTGACCCATGAACCAAGAGGTCACGGTACGATTCCCAGTCAGGGCACATACCTGAGTTGCGGGCTTGATCCCTAGCATGGGGCGTGCAGGAGGCAGCTGATCAATGATTCTCTGTCATCATTGATGTTTCTACCTCTCTCTCCCTCTCCCTTCCTCTCTGAAATAAAATATATATATTTTTTTGTTTTTATTTTTTTTTAAGAAAAACTGCAGGGGATCGATAAAACAAAGGTAGAGAAGGAATAAGGAGTCCAGGCTTACTTACAGGTGGTAGCCCTCAAGACCAAGACAAAGGCTCCTGTGGGCATGGACAGAGCTCAGGGACAAGCTGACACACGGATAGATCAGAGAAACCACTCCCTTATCAACACACTCAGTGAGTTCCATATAGTAAAGTAAATGTTAATCAAAATTGAGGATAGAGTACTACTAATAGAACAAAGTCAGTGATGTTGCATATTTCTTCCAAATCCTTATTTCCAGTTTGTTATACCCATTAATAACAGGGTTGTTAAAAGAGAAACTTTTATTTGTCTATCCTATATAATAAAGAGCTAATATGCAAATGGTCATTGCACCCTCTCGCACTGGGGCCGGGGGACCTGAGGCCAGGCCGAGGGACCTAAGGCCGTGCCCCCCACCTGGCAGGGCCTGACGGGGGACCTGAGGCTGCGCCCCCTGCCCTGCGGGGCTTGACAGGGGTGGGGCCAGCTGGGTCTGGGTCTCGAGTGATTTTGAGGCACGCTCCAGTGGGCAGGGACTTGACTCTGGGTCCTGCGGTACGCCCCAGACTCTGACGGGAGGGAGATTTTCGTATACATTTTACTAATTTTCTTTCATCTCTGGCACTTCTATTATAGAGAAAGGGCAAATAGCAATATTAAAATATTTCCTCTAATTAATTCCCTTTTAATGTGCACGAATTTCATGTACTGGGCCACTATATAATCATGGACCTAGAATGTGAAAACAATGGAAGATTATGAAGGCCTGACACCATTTCTACTGAAAGTGCAATACGGATGGAAATACATAACTTTAATTACATAAGCTCTATCTTACCCTGGAACTTAAGCTTCCATCTATCAAATAAACATCATGTAGATTAAAGATAGAAGAATAATTTGAATGGAAATCACTATAGTATCTTCCTGGGGTGTTTTTTTTTCCATCTAAGCATGGTTTGGGCCAGATTTCCAATAAATCAGCATCTCATCATCAATTATTTTAGACATATACTCACCTTCTCTAAGCAGCAAGAATGAGTGGCACTAGCTGAAAATTACATATGAATTTTTTTACTCAGTTATAGAGAGACATATATAGGTGCAGATGGCAATTATAACAGGGTGTGGATTCATTTCTTGTCTGTTAGGACAGGAGGATATTTAACCTCCTATGTGTCAAGCATCTTCAGCATTTGATGAAGTTTTCATTCAGAAGTCATTCATTTACACAGAAGCCCAGGAACCCATCTGTGTACGTACTATGGGGTTGGCGGTGCAGGCACTCACACTCACATTTGCCAGTAAAAGAGGAAGTGAGTGAGCAGGCTTACTGGGAAAATCTGGGCAGCTATTACAGTGAGAAATCTGTTTTTAAAGGTCACTGCTGCAGGTTGAAAAGAAATCAGAAAAGCTGAGGTCATTGTTTTAATCAGCCTCAGGCAAACTGCAAGGGTAGAATTAAAGTCCATTCAACAGAGCAGAAAACAAATCAGCGACTTAATTCTTCTACCAAGTAATAGAGCAGACCCTTGGCATTTAAGAATTTAACATTTGTGGTTTCAGCTGGTTCCAAGCCACCGACAGGGGAATGACATGTTGGATCTTGTAATTTTACAGAGGCTTGCAGTTGAGTACATGATGGGAGGTTGGAAGGCAGGAGGGGGTCCCCGTGCAGCTAACCCAGCACCTTCCCTACCTCCATGCTCCTTCCAGACAGTGGTTGGGCTCTTCTCCCACTAACTCTTGTGAAGTGATGATAAAAAAAAGAAAAAAAAGCATGCTTTCATGGCTACTTCTCTGAACTGTAATGGTGACAGGACATACCAGATGATGTCAATGAATTCAGGAATCTGCAAAACTAGTTTTGGGGAAAAGGTCTTTGTCAAGGTCAAGGAAATGGAAGCTGATGTAAAGGAAATGGCCAAATTGCTTAAAGCATCTCAGACAGGTTAGGTGAAAATGAAACCCCAAACTATTCACAGAATTTTAGGGCTGTTTTTAACCTCCTTTGAGAGAGTAAGCCTTGGATACATATTGTACCTGAATCAAATATGTGCTACGGCAAAAATTATAAATTACTGGAAAAACAAAGTCCAACAGTTTTACTCAAACACTATAATCAGCATCAGCAAATGGTATCAGATATCAAATAGTACAATGTCGCCAAAATATTTTTTTTGAAGTGGAACTGGATCACAGTCTTACTTTCCAAAAAACTGCACCACTTAGATATTCTCAAATTGACTGCGGTGATGGTTGCACATGCCTGTGCATACACTAAACACTTTAATTGGGTAAATTGTACAATATGTGGATATCTCAATAAAATGTCAACATAAGAAACGTTCAAACCTGTAAAGAATTGTTATGAGTTTATTTGAGCCAAACTGACAACAGTTGCTGGAAAACAAAACTAGGGTGCTTCCGCCCAGGAGAGGTGAGAGGGGACTCATCACACAAGCTCTTCTTCATGCCCAGGGCAGCCTCTGCTCTGTTGTGAACAACAGATGACTCTTAGCCTTATTCTTGAACACTCCTCACCTCCTCATCATAACTGAAATGGACCACTTCCCCATAATGCTCTTGCCCTGGCTCTGTCTTCCATCCACTCACTGTGAGGGGTCAGGGGAAGGAGGCACCATCCTTGCTCCCCTCTGCCTTTCCCCATCCATTGTTCTCCCTAACCTCTCCCTCCCTATTGGAAAAATTCACATCACTCTCTTATATCATCTTCTCCAGCACTTGACCCCATTATCCCTTCTCTCTACCCCTTCCCCTGATATCAATCTTTGGTGTTCCCATCCCCAACCAATCACTTTGTTTATTCTCCTCAAATTCTGATCTCAGGATTTCTCAATTTGTCAACTCTTTTAAAACGTTTATTTCTAGGAGCATTTTCTCAATCCGTTGAGGTTTTGTTTTCCAGCAATTGTTGTCAGTTTGGCTCAAATAAACTCATAAAAATTCTCTACAGGTTTGAATGTTTCTTATGTTGACATTTTATTGAGATATCCACATATTGTACAATTTACCCAATTAAAGTGTTTAGTGTATGCACAGGTATGTGCAACCATCACCGCAGTCAATTTGAGAATATTTTCATTACATCACTTCATTGCCCTTTAGCTATCACTCTGCTATTATACCCCTAACCTCCACCTCTCCACCCACCCCACCCAAGCCCCAAACAATCTATTTTCTTGTCTTTAGAAAGTTCCCTATTTTGCACTTTCATGTGAAAGGAGTTTTATGATATATGGACTAAGTCATAGCATGTATTCGTGCTTCAATAATTAAAAACATTTATTTCTATTCCATAAAATTGTCTACAAATTGAGCTATATAACTAGCTCCCAATTATCTCTCAAAAGTGCCCAAGATCTCAGTTCTACAAACGCTTTTCTTGACATCTTCTCACTGAATATGCTTTGTCTTCATTGTAACTGCCAGTCCCCTGACCCTGACCCTGACCCAGATTCAAAGTCGGTAAGCCACTTCTGGCTTTACTTTCTTCCAGACCCCAAAGACCCCCAAGGACACTCTCCCGCTCACCTTGATTCCCTTGCCCTCCTGTCCACCCATCATCCAAGTCATCCAAGCCAGTCTCAAGCCTAAAGAAAGCCACAGTATCTGATTTCTCTTCTACTCCTTCTTGCTAAGAATTGCTAGAGATGATAAATGGAAAAGGTGGTGGTGGTGACGTACATTTTTTGAGAGGGTCTAGTGCAGTGGTTCTCAACCTTCTGGCCCTTTAAATACAGTTCCTCATGTTGTGACCCAACCATAAAATTATTTTCGTTGCTACTTCATAACTGTAATGTTGCTACTATTATGAATCGTAATGTAAATATCTGATATGCAGGATGGTCTTAGGCGACCCCTGTGAAGGGTCGTTCGACCGCCAAAGGGATCGCGACCCACAGGTTGAGAACCGCTGTCAAATGCTTTTTAGAATGTTCGGCATGTGTTATCTTAAACACTGATTAACTTCATTAGTGTGGAATGCTATTCAGTTAAGTTCCACCTGGGTTTTTTGTGCTAGTGAGCAATCATTGTTTCCATCTCTAATGCACCCGCGATGATATTCCTCATAGTGGCCACTTCAAAGACTCATCACTTCCCTGGAGTATAACTCCCAACTAGGAGGCCACCTTATTTAGGTTTTTGGAAAGATACAGGCCATAAACATGAGTTTCCTTAGAGTACTTTCTCTGCCCCCTGCTCCCCACTCCCACCCCTCAAATTTCTGAATATCTTCATATAACTTTTCTCTGTCTTTACCAACCTAGAGGTTCTTTCTAAAGTCAATCTTCCCTTTAGGGCCCTGATTCCCACCCCCAACCTCTCTCTTTCTCTCTCTCTCTCTCCCTCTCTCCCTCTCTCTCCCTCTCTCCCTCTCTCTCTCTCCAATGTCTCCCTCTATATAAGATCCTTTCCTTCACTTGTCCAAGTTTTCCCCTTCCCTATAGTTTCCTCACACTACCAACTTCTCTCTCCCCTGGAGAAAGTGGTGAAGTGAACAGAACATTTCCTATCTTTGCAGGAAAAGTAAAACAGTTTCCCCTGTAACCTGTAGTGTTACAGAAAACCGGAGAAGAACCAAGCAATGCTCAGAGAGATGGAGTTACATTTATTATTATTCGCGGGCCCAGAGAAAAATGTCTCTAGAATTCTGGGTGAAGTCACACAGGAAGTTTCCTGTATTTATACCATTTTACCTTCTTTGTCTCCCAAATATGGGGTTTTCCAGTCCCCTTTGCAAGTTCTTAAAGAGCCCCTATGTGCTGAGGCTTTGAGACCTCAACCAAAGGCTTGGCCTAGTGCCAGCACTGATAACTTCATCTGGGGAAGGTTTAATGGCCTCTCTGAAATGGGAGTAGTCTTATTTTCCTTATTATTTAAGCAAGCATTTACAGAAGCCAAAGTGCAGGGTTAAAATTTCAAACAGCAGTTTTTATATAAGATGGATGCTTCAGTAGGTCTCATTTTTCTGCATTTGCTCTCAAAACTAAACAATTGTCTCCAGCTGGGGGCCCAGGACTGTTCAGACCATTGAAGAACCCTGCTTTGAGCAGAAAGCTGGTAGCTTTGTGCATTATCTGAAAGTACATAGTATTGCATTCGATGGAATATGAAAGGAAGCAAAATTTTTTTTGCTGGTCTCTGTCTCTTTGTGTCTTGCAATTTCTGTTTGATTGCGGTCTGAACCAGAGCAGGGAGGCAGCCCATGTGGGTAGACCCTGTGATACTGCTCTCTTTCCCTAATCCCTCTCATTCAATCCCCCAGGCAGTCCTAGCACTGCCACTATCTCAATATCTTCTGCTTTTGCAATTGCCATGATCTGCTCTCACGCATCTCCCTGGCTCCAGCTCTGCCAGCTCCATTCCCTTCTCCACCCTGCAATCAGAACAACCTTCCTGGAGCACACCCTTGCTTGACACCCTTCAGTGGCTCCCAATTGCCTAAGGAACAAATCCAAGCTCATTAACCCATCATAACCTGGCCCCTTATCTTCCCCTGCCGCACCCCATGCCAAGTTCCAGCAATGCCAACTAATTTTTTACCAAATCCCCTAAACTCTCTCCGGTCTCAGTGCCTTTGCCCTTTGCTCATTCTTTCCCTCTACCTGGAATAACCCCTCCCCCAACTATCTTCAGGACAGTTCAAGGATCCTCTTCCCACCAATTCCAGGGGCTTCCTTTCCCAGGTGCTCTGGGAGGTACCCCAGCCTCCCTCCATCCAGGCACTTTTCATGCTGAGCTGTTCTCATCTGATACTTCTCTGCCTCACACCCTGGGCTATTAGCTCTCTATCGGGAACTGTATCTGACTCGCCTTTGTCGTTCCCCTGCTCAGGAGAGGGCCTGACACATACACACATAAACATCTCACAAATGAATAAGTTAGATGTTTAAATAAGAGATAGAAGTTGATACTTTTAACATTTAGTACCTCAGTACTGTTTATTTTCATGATGTTGTTTGGTAAGCAAACAAAGATGAATTTGCACAGATTAAATCCAAAAGAAACGGAGGCCTTTGAATTAAATAGGCCACGTGCACTACTTCTACTACTACTGTTAACACTGAGTGAGGGCTAACTCTGTCATCAACCCTATACTAATGTATTTTTTTATGGGTTGACTCAACCCTCAAAATAACCCTCATTTTATTGATGAAGAAACTTCAAAACAGAAAAATGTTACTAATTTTTCTGTAAGTGGCTGAGCTGGGATTGAAACCTGGCGGAGCTGTGGTTTTCACCACCACATTGTGCCGCCTGCTGTGACCATTTGTGCAGAAAAATGGTGAGTTGTGTATTTGCCTCACTCATCTAAGCACTCACCTCAATTCTTCTGGTTTTTCCCATCTCAATTTAGAAACTCACAAGTTTAAATATATTGAATTACCAGCATCAGATGACATGTGAGAGTTTCTCTCTGTGGGCTTAACGCATAGGTAGCCAACCCCTTGCCAGTTGCTAAGGGAAGAGCACAGGATGCCCGGCAGGCTGTGTCAGTTACACGCATTGTGTTTCCTTTAGAATTAATTTTCCTTTTAGAATAAAGTCTCCATACCTATGTGTGCGGTTGCATTTTTTTAAAGTGACTTTCAAAGAAACACCAACTCCCGAGTGAAACTGAAGATTACAAAGACCCTGTGAGAAGCCTTTGCCACCATATGAGGCTTTTGACAACATCAAAGGAGTTAACAAAGATAAAGAGAAATGAGAGAAAGTGGGTGAGAGAGCCTGGAGACAGACTGTCTTTGGTAAAAGCAGAAGAGTCTTTAAAGAGAGAACATACATCTGAACAGGCGAAGTCAGGAAAAAGTGAAAGCAGAAGAACTTTGCAAACCAAGTCTCAGAAATTGCTCTGCGGCAAATTTCAGGAGAGAGAGACGAGGAGGAGACAGACACCTGATTCGACTTAGGGCACTTAATAAAGGCTGAGTTTGTTTTGCTTGGTTTATATTTTATTTTGTCTTCATTTTGAGTGGTGGGGTGTGTGTGTGTGTGTGTGTGTGTAGGTGGGTGGTTGAGGGGCTGGCTGGTGCACATGAACAAAAGCAGGGGAGAAAAGGGATTTCAGTTCCCCTGGGCTTAAACACAAATTCTACTGCTTCAAAAAGGCACCAAGTCACAAGAATTTAAGTGTTCTCTACCCCGTAGGCAAGCCACAGAAACAGAACTGGCAGTGGAAAGGGGGAATGAGTAGGGAAAAATGTGTTTTGATTAGCCCAGAGAGAGCCTGGTAGAGGAGGTGGGAGGGTCAGTAAGATATAATCACCTTGAAACTACGCCTCCAGCTCCAAGGGTTCTGACGCTGTTTGATTTGCAAACAACTCTGCAGAATTCGTGAATATTTCCAGAACTTGTGATATTTCATTCCGTTGCCTCCAATCTTTTGAATGTTCTTTTAATAATAATGGATTAGAGCTTATCTGCACCCTGGCCAGTTTTATAAAACCAAATAATTGCTGAGCTGGGGGAGCAGCTTTATTTGCATTTAATTTCTTTTTTAAGAGAAATTCTGCCACCCTCTGGACAGAAACCAAGATCTATTTCTAGAGACCACCACTGAAGACTGCTTTATGCAATTGCCCTTGAAAAATAAACATTTACTTTTTAAATGTTTTAAAAGGGAGGGGGAAGAATCCCAGTTGTTTCAAATAGCATAAACAATACCCAGTGTGTGTGTGGGGGGGGGGGGGGTCATTTTAAAACACTAACTTGCCTCTAAGAAATTTTCAACTAAAGAAAAATGGTCTCTGAGCACATTTGAAAAAAAAAAAAAGGGCTTCAGCATTTAACTTGCACTCTTTCCAAACATCACAAAACAGCTTACATTTCTGCTCTCCAGTCTGCAACAGCCAAGCAAAGGTTCCTCACACAATCTCAGCTGTGACTGCTTTCGCACGGTTACCTTTGTTAGTTTGAAAAAAATTCACATTTGTCTTAAATATAAATATATACGTTGTTGGTTTTTAACTAGAACACAAGGGCACAGTGAGACGTCAGCTACAGTTGAGAGAAATTAGCCATAAGAACACAAAAGAGCAGCTTATTTCTGAAGCGCTAATGCTCTCGTCCATTAGGCATGAAGTACTTAATATCACGCAAATTAGATGCTCAGAAATGAAGGGATATGATAATTACCAGTAATAGTGCTGGGCAAATCAAAATACATGGCATGCTGTTTTTATTAATAACCAGAGAGAGGAAGCAGGAAGACACCATACCTTGTTTTAACAACAGGGTTTAGATGCTTCTGGTCTTGGAGGACCTTGGCCAGCTGCTTTTGCAGAAACAAAACCTTTCCGCGGACTCCTTGAATAAATGGGTGGTCGAGGAGATGTGTGATGGAAGGCCGCTTTTCAAAATCCTTAATAAGACACCTGTTCGCAAAAATCAACAAACAATCCAAAGTATAAGCTTAGACACCTGGCTCCCCTGTGAATATGGGAGAGGGGAGGAGAAAAGGTTCATTTATAAAACCTGATCACTAACCTAACAAAGCTCTTTCTTTATGAATATGTACCGGAACATAGGAAAAAATAAATCTCTATTAGTTGAATTAATGAAAACATCAGAAGTCTATTTTAGTTTGACATATTAAAAACACAATCAATTGATTTGACATACCCAAAACACTGAAAAAAAAGAGATTGGTCAGGATGAATTTTCTGTCTGAATTTTCATTACAGAAAAATGTTTACAATGGAGACAAGTTGACTAGACTACATGTTTTATTTTGGAAGCATATGAAATGACATGCTATCATTTAAGTCAAATCCTAACATAAAGTGTCCACTCTGTGGTGGTGGTGAATATGCATTTAGGAGTTTGTAAGGAAATAGAGAAACCTTCACAGAGAAAGTTCAATATCTTGATTGCTAATGTCTTCTGAAGAAGCAGAAAAACCTCAAAACGGGAGTGACAGCAATATAATTCAGATAAACTGGAATGAAATTATGCAAACAGGGAACAAAAGGTCCATTCGAAATGGTAAAAACTGGGTTGTATTTAAACTCCTCTGCAGTTAATTGGTTAAAACCGTACCCATGTAACCACTTTCTGTTTCAGATTCAATACCCTTTTCAAAGAAAACAATGACTTACTAGTAGTACATTTTGCTGTATGCTCTCATGTTATTAAAGATGATTTTGACACAAGGAAATTTCTACTGAAATTGAATCTGATGAATACCCCTCCAATTACCATCACATTTCTATTCTGAGTAGCTAGCTGCCCTTGACAGGAGAAAGAAATTTCACCAGCTGCCCTTGTAAACTATCAGTCTTGAGCTCACATAGGAGGCTTAGGATAAATACCGGGTGCCATTCTGCCCACTCCATGAAATAAACGGTTCCAGTTTACCCCATAGTGACATGCCGGCAACATCCAAAACACAGCGCATGTTAAATAATGAAATACACTGACAAATGGTAAAAAAGTTCAGCCTCACCTTGAGCATTTTTTCAAAACATTTAAGCAGAGTCCCCAAGACAATCCTCAACTGTTGGATTTACAAAAGGCTTTAACCTTTGTGGTTGACACTTCAAACCGCTTTCACATCCCTCACCTTCTAGTCTTGATAAGATTTTCAGTCAATTTCCCAGCCACTCCATTTTAGAATTGATTCAGGGGTGCTTCTATCTATTGGAGCTGGCGTTTTCAACTAGAAAAGCCAAAATAACCTAGATGATCACCATTCTGTCGCCTGCACGACTTAAATGCCACCGCTGCCTGGCCATGGAAAGAAATCAATCATTTGACTTGAAAAGGTTCAGGGGCCTTTTGTAGTACCTATTATTTTTCCTACCAAAAATAAAAAAAATCAGTGCACATGCTTTAAAAAAATACTATGTTCATGTTTTTTTCTCCAGCAATCTTCCTTGGAGTCCATGTATATTCGTTTGGATATGTATATATGACTATGAAAGGAAAATAATTGCTAATGTTTCCCTCAGCATCTGGAAAAAAGGAACCTCATGGTAGTTATATGGTGACATAATACAGGTGAGTGGCCTCATTCTCCTGGCTTGAAGAAGGGTGTACAGAAATGCCTGAAATAAACAGTCTGTGTCCTCTGAGAGTTCCCACTGTAGATGGACGTGGTGCCTTCGCACACCGCCCAGAGCCTCAGTGGGTGTCAGACAGGAGACGAGGAACCCCTGGGTCTTACAGCTAAGCCTGCCCAGTGCTTTGGGGTGGGTCACATCATATCTGTCTCATCACCAAATAGACATACCTCCTACACCCATGTTTATCTCCAAACACAGGGAGGTTTCTTAATAGGTTTCTTCACCTAATGTTTCCTTCCTTTATTCTTCCACTAGCTATTTCATCTGACTGCCAGTCAGTGCTATTGAAATAGGAAGAAAGAGCAAGAGCACAAAGGCAACCCTCAGCTGCCTGTTGACTAGTGCCAGTACTTCAAATGAGTAAACTCAGGGGGCTGGGACTGAAGGTGGGAGGTGTAACAACGAAGAGACAATTCAGAGTACGTGAATGGGAAAGTGGGCTGCAGCTGCTTCTACCTTCCTTCTCTGGGTAGGTGCCTTGGGACAGTGTTCCAGGTGAGGCCTGAAAACATGGTCCTTTTGGTACTTCAGTAATTACATCTTCTTAGGTAGGGTTGCCAAGAGACCCGGAAAGGCATACCCCAACCTTACGAAAATATGTCTCTACTGGAGTCTAGGGGTGCAATTAAAGGTACTACATCTTGTTTCATATTTTTAGCATCTAGTGGGGGAGCAAGGTTGCCAAAAAGGTTGCAAGATCATTTGGTATTTTAGAGAGGATCTCTCTCAAGAACACAGAGGGAGTGAGAGAAAAGAGGACTAAATAATAAAGTGAGATAATCAGACAAGGAAGAAACTAACAAATGAATCCATTATCTCTTCAAGATTCAAAAAATGAAGGTAGGCATATTACCTGCTGGAAGCAATGATCCAGGGGATTTGTGAGTTCTCTCAGTAGCACGAAGTGGGCAGAACGTCATACCACTGGATCAGCAAAATGAAACTGAGTGTATACGGGAAGAATGCTAAGCAGAGTTGTGACATATCCAACGGCACTGGAGGATTCTTAGGAGAAGGACATGAAGACCTTGAAGGTAGAACCTTATTCTAAAACTCTCTTGCATAGCTCTTTCTCATGGGGAGCAAATAGCCAGATTGAAATGGAACTATGATTTTACTGATAAATAGAGGAAAGTTTCTACTTTAGGAGCAGATATGGCTAAAAATCATGCATTACTAGGGCATTGGAATCATCTCATCTCATTTGTTCAGTAAACATATATTACACAGCCAGCATTATCCAAAATAAATGAATTCATAACAATTATGATTCTTTTCCTCAAGGATCTGCAATCTAATGGAAAGACGGAAGGACAAGAGAAACATAGGAAATAGCAGAAGCCAGTGTTTGCTTATATACAAGGTGGCACAAAAGTAGGTTTACAGTTGTAAGTATTCAAAACACAGAGTTTATTCTTGTATTATTATTTATTAATGACTGTATTACTTTCCATATAAACTGTAAACCTACTTTTGCCCACTAAAAAAAAGAATCACCCCAAAGCACAGGATTTTGGAGCTAGGAGACAGAGATTTTCTATTTTAACCCTCTTTTATGAGGGGAGAAAGTTATGGTCAGGTCCTGATAGTGATGAGGCCATTTCCCTAACTCCCATGGGAGACTCCTTCCCACCCTGCAATGAAAGACCAGATGTTCTGCATCTGTGTCACTGTTTAAAATGTGGGGAGTGGGGGACTTCGGTCAGGGAAGACTTACTGAAGCAGGTGAGAACTGAGCTAGGGTTTGGGAAAGTTTTGGAACTAAATTGAACTCGACTAGTGGAGAAGAGGTAGAGTCATTTCAAGGTTGGCAAACCGGATCAGCAATGCAAGAAGCCTGACTAGGCCAGCTGTCTAGCCAGGAACTCAGGAGGCCACCACAACATTTACCTTCACCTCCTAAGCTGCCTCCTTTAAATGCCTAAGAACTTTAGTTCCTTTACCAACCTTCACTACGGTATGTTCTGTAATGCTTAACTTGGCCATTTGGTGCCCCAAACTCATGCAGTTACATCTGTCAGTTCGTTATTTGTTTTATTCTCCTACCAGGCAGGGATTTAGCGGATTAGGATAGAATCGACTGCTGGGATCTGTAAGAACTTCTGACAGCCTCTGTCCTTTTAAAAAGCATGATAAAATCTTCTAACCTGATCTGGAGAACAAACATGGTACACTAAGGAAGTTATAATATGCTTATTCATTTCGGGATTGCTTATTAAACCAGGAATGACAAATCCCAGATGCAGTATATCCCCCTACCCCCACTTGGGGATTGAAAAGTTTTTCAAGAGAATGTATAAGATGTTGATTTCTGTATGGAAGTGGGGGTCAGTCAGTGTGAGGCGGGTTGGGTGACATACTAGATACATAAGACATTCCATTGAAAAAACGAAACTAGTATACTGGTCCAAAAGGTAGGGGAAACATTGGTGATACTCTAAGCCGGGTAAGTCTGGAGTTGCATACTGCATGTGAGCATGTTAAATGTTCTTAGAAGTACCGGGTAAAGAAAACAGCTGTATTCTGTTTAAGTCCATGTTTCCAAACTTGTTCACCACAGACCCTTTTCTGGTCAGTGGAACCAGGGCCCTGCAAATGATATCTTCAGAAGCTGTGCTGTGAGTAATCAGGTATAGACTTTTGGGGGTACAGAGTCGTCTCTCAGCTGAGGGGAGACACTCAGAGCCCCGAAATATCACCAGCATTTAAGACACCTGTAAGCTGCTGGTTCGGCAGAAAAACAGTGTCTCAAACTGGGGATGTATATCGCCCAAGCTCAGTTCATCCCAGAGCCTTGTGCTCTGGAAAAAAAGGAACTGAACAAGGACTAGATTTAGGGAAGACTACTTTTTCCCAAAATCATCAGTAATACTTTTTTAAAAAATCATTTGTTTTTTAGCCCTAGATGGTGTGACTCAGTTGGTTGAGTGTCGTCTCACGCACTGAGAGGTCACCAGTTCAATTCCTGGTCAGGGCACATGCCCGGGTTGCAGGCTCAGTCCCCAGTAGGGGGCGTGCAGGAGGCAGCCAATGGATGTTTCTCCCTTCCTCTCTCTCCAAAGTCAATAAAAAACATATGTTTAAGAGATGATTTTTAAAAATCTGGATTTAGATGTATTTATCTTAGTACTAAAAGACAAAACAAACATTTTGAACTACCAGGAGCTATAGTGCCTGGATTTACTCTGAATTTCCGTTTGGTTTGAATTTGATCGAAAAGTCCACTAGGATAAAAATGGAGCACATTCTAGCCTTGAAAGAAATTAATCCATTACCTAATTTGAAATTCTAGTACTTTCCATCATGCCTTCTTGACTGAAGATTAATTCTCAGAATTCATTAGTGTCACCACATTAAACGTAGGTTGTTGCAGAGGTCTCAGCCTGGCTCAGCCAGAAACAGGTAAAAAGGAGGGATTTCTCAGCAAGAAGCAAGTCGGGCTTCTGCTCAGGGCTCCGGAGCTGGCGATGCCTGTGCTTTCTGCTCCCAAACAATAGTGCTGTGGAGACACGGCTGCCTTGTGCTGTGGCTGCCATTTCATCGCCAAAACATCAGATGCCTGCGAGGAGGAGCTCTTTATCAAGAGCCTCGATGGCTGTTTACTGGTGAATAAAGCACACTTGATAACAAGCAGTGGGACAGTCAAGAACTAATAATACTGGTGAACTTGTGAGAAAAGCAGGTGGGTGAGCAATCTTATTCCACACACTGGGGCCAAACCACACGAAAACGTGGGCTTCACGTCCCTTTTCGTTTCCTTTTAAGTATTCTGTCTTTTATACTTTGTGTTGTCTTGCGGGTTTGCTACTTAGATTGTTAAGTGTCTCCCCTGGCACAGAATATCCGAACGTTTGTCATCTGAGCAAACATTTCCCGGCCCGTGATGCGCTGCGCGGCTCTGCAGTTCCTATCGTCCTCACACAGGAGTCTGAGTGACAAAGGGACCTGGGCATCAGAACGCCTCGGAGGGGACACTAATTATAGGGTAGGTGTCGGAGCCCAGGGTGCTCTGTCTCGGAAGGAAATTTCCATTCGGAAGACAGGACTCTGACAAACACAGGCATTTCCCCAAGGTGACTAATGCCTCAAAGGCAAGCTGAGAAACTTGATGTCGCATATGTCATTGTAGCAAAACACCACCTCCCCATTTGGTGGAATATTGAACTGCATTCAGTTTTCATTAAGTTTACAAATATTGCACATGGTGGTGTTTTAAAGTCTCACCGGCGAGAACTGAAATTGCGCGCTGACTTCACACATGGGGTGGGGAAGTGGGGTCCGACCCTGAAACAGAAGTGAGAACCAGGAGTCTACAGTTATCGGTTAGTGTTCAACGACAGGGAAAAGCCACCCTGAGAAGGCGGGCAGAGGGCTGTGGAACAGGGAGCTCGGGCTCCGTGTGAGTGGGTAACGGCAGCCGGTTCTGTGTGGCAAAGGTAGGGAGACTGCAGGGCTGCCGACAGCAGGGCAGCTGCCATCTTGCAGGAGACACGGGGCGAACAGAACAAGATGCAGGGTCAGAAAGGTCACACGCCAGCCCCACCTTAGACAAAGCCCTGAAGGCCCAGAGTGAGCTCAAGTGAACCCAGGAAAGAAACGGAAAGGGAAGCGTGTGGCATTTCCTAAAGCCTCAGGAGAACCCACTTTCCTCACCCAGAGAAGCCCCCGAGGAGGTGAAGAAAAGACCAGAGAAAAAGTGTAGGGTGGTTTGAAGCCAAAAGGTAAAATCTCAGCAGAAAGGCCAGAATCTCCCTTCGGAGGTAATGAGCACCACAGCAGCTGGAGAGCCTCCATGCTAACACTGGGCCCAGGACAGGATCCCCCTCCTCCCTCCCCCCCGCCCCAAGCAGAGAGCTGCAGTAGGTAACCTGTGCCACCTCTGACACAAGGGCCTCTCTACCCTATGTCTCTGAGCTCGTGATCAACAGTAAACAATTAGAAAACCCAGACTACTTTCTTGTGTTCTTAGGGAAGGTGCCGTAGTAACAAAAATTTGAGATCCTCAGTACTGCTTGTCTGGGGACAAGCTGGGGGCCATGGCTGGGGGGAGGGGAGGGGCGCTGAGGGAAGAAGAATATGCCATGGACAGTGGGTAGAATCAATCTGGGAGAAGGAAAAAGAAGTAAAACTGCCAAGCAAGGAGGTGAAGTGGGTAAAGGGCCAAGAGGAATCAGGCCAGAGCTAAGGAGGAAGACAAGACAGGGTTCAGGGACCACAACAGCTGTCCGAGGAGAAGCCACGGGAGGGTGTGGTGGTGGAGGTGCAGTTTTATTATTGTTACTGACAAGGCTTTCTTCCGCTAAGCTGTGCTTTCCAAGTGTATGTGGCAGTTGCAAAGACGGGATGAGCATGCACTCCACTGAACATGCCAAAGCCAGGCAAGACCCCGATGGTCGTGTCCTAGGTCTAAGGCAGACTTAAGGACTGGAACTGGTGGCCCCGAGTCACCGCCCTCTCACTCCTCTTTGTTTTCTGTCTCTTCCTTGGTTGGGAAAAGCACTTTGTAATTAAACCAATATTTCTCCACGCAACTCTCGTCCTGTGTTCAGTCAAGGGGCCAGAAAAAAAATGAGCCATTACTTCATCAAACAGCCCCAGCAACTAGTTTATTGGACTGTTAATCTGTGTTCAAATCCCACCCTGAGGTTCAAGAGTTGTGGAAGGCCTGGTCCCTGGGAGATGGGCATCCTGCAATGGCTCCCTCACTCAGGCTGCTGTGCTGCCGGTTCCCATGGATCTGGGCACTGGCTGACGCTGCAGGTACCACTGAGTCCCCTGCAGCAGCCAAAACACTGCCTCTTGGGCCTCTGTGAGGGGCTGAAGTTGGCCATTGGTCAACCCTAGACTCAGCAAAGCAGACACGGGCCTGAGCTTCCTTTAGAGCTCTACTTCAGGTGGAAATTAAGGAAATATTTGTGTGAAGCAGCCCAGGAAGATAAGGAGCAATCAAAAAGGGAACTGATGACTGAAGCCAGGAGGAAATGGTTATGGAAAATGTGGGTAGTCGGGGCCAAATAATCTAGATGTTGGCAAATCCATTGGTTAAAAATATTAATCTTTATGTTCATTATTAATATAATATAGATTCCTATAATACATATAATGTATAATTATAGATTATGTCATATTATATTTAAACTAGAGGCCTGGTGTACAAAAATTTGTGCACTCGGGGGGTCCCTCAGCCCGACCTGTGCCCTCTCGCAGTCTGGGACCCTCGGGGGATGACCACCTGCTGGCTTAGGCCCGCTCCCCGGGGGATTGGGCCTAAGCTGGCAGTCAGACATCCCTCTGACAGCCCGGGAGCCTCGGGGGATGTCCACTTGCCAGTGGGGAACAGGTCTAAGCTGCAGTCGGACATCCTTAGCACTGCTGAGGAGGCGGGAGAGGCTCCCACCACCACCACTGTGCTGGCAGCCGTCAGCCTGGCTTGTGGCTGAGCAGAGCTCCCCCTGTGGGAGCGCACTGACCACCAGGGGGCAGCTCCTGCATTGAGCATCTGCCCCCTGGTGGTCAGTGTGTGTCATAGTGACCAGTCATTCCCAGTCATTCTGCTGTTAGGATCAATTTGCATATTGCCCTTTTATTATATAGGAGTGCCTGGCCAGCCTGGGTGAGGGGCTGATGGCTGTTTGCAGGCTGGCCACAGCCCCTTCAGTGTGGGGGTCCCCACTGGGGTGCCTGGCCAGCCTGGGTGAGGGGCTGAGGGCCGTTTTCAGGCTGGCCACAGCCCCTTCAGGGTGGGGGGTCCTGCTGGGGTGCCTGGCCAGTTTGGGTGAGAGGCTGAGGGCCGTTTGCAGGCTGGCTAAGCCCCCCACCGGTGACCCTCACCCCATGAGGATGTGGCCAGCCTGGGTGAGGGGCTGATGGCTGTTTGCAGGCTGGCCACAACCCGCAGCCACCCAAGCTCCCAGTGGGGGCTGGCTGGAAGCAGGTATCTGGGATTTATTTGTCTTCTATAAACTTTGTTGCCATGAGCGGATGCCACAGCTGGCTCAGGGCAGGAGGGAAGCTTGGCTTCCTCCATCACCGGGGCAACCAAGCCTCCTGCTTGCTCCAGCTCTGTGGCTGCCGGCCGCCATCTTGGTTGGGTTAATTTGCATATAGTCACTCTGATTGGCTGGTGGGCATGGCTTAGGGAGTAGAGAAGGTATGGTCAATTAGCATCTTTGTCTTTTATTAGTGTAGACTAGAGGCCCAGTGCACGGATTGATGCACATTGAAAGGAAATTAATTAGAAGAAATATTTTAGAGGCCGGGGAGGGACTGAGGAAGATTGGCCGGTGGGGAGGGACTATGGGAGGGCTCCAGGGTGTGTCTGCCCTGTCTTGCCCAGTCCTGATCAGCCAGACCCCAGCAGCAAGCTAAAATACCAGTCGGAGTGTCTTCCCTGGTGGTCAGTGTGTGTCATAGCGACTGGTCAAATGGTCAAAGGAACGGTGGGATACTTAGCATATTAGGCTTTTATTATATAGGATAGGATTGTTATTCATCTTAAATATTTCAAATAGTCTGTTGATTTATTTAAATAACAATATACTTAATTGCCAAATCTAACTCTACCTCTTATAGATTTGTGATATACAAGTGAATTCAATTCTCTGGGCCTCAGTTTCCTCACTTGTAAAATAATATCATTGTGGGGAGCAAATGCAATAATCCATTTATACAGTGCCTGATACACAGTGAGCACCTAATAAATGCCACCCATAGGGCCAGCCACTGTGCCGAGTTGGGGATACAGTCAGCCCATTGGAGAAAAACAGCTGTGTCTTCCAAGCAGGATGAGTGCTGTCAAAAGAACTGTGCGATGGCTCCTTGAGTTAGACTTGAAAGTACGGTGCCCACTAGTGAGCTCCTTTTCCTACCACTGAGGACAAAATTGCTCTTTGATAGATGACCTGATGAGAACTTTCATAGTTCTGGGTGAAGCAGGACTTTTGGAGTCTGACAATTCAGCAAAAGCATTTTTTAGTTCAAGCCTTTGGGCGCTCCTGTTTTTGAATATCTAGCTAATTTCTTTGATTCTAAAATCAATTTCCATTTTGACAAACAGTTATGGTCTGCTTCTTAGTCTGGGTGTCGCGCTCGAGGATATATGAATTCTAATCCTTCCCTTGATCCTACTTGCCATGCTGCCCAGAATCAAATCCATAATTCTCATTTGTATGCATTTTTTCCATATAAGGATAAGCAATGGACAGTACCAGCCATCCTCTGTGAGAAATGAACCAATCCATGCCCAGGACTACCCCAAAACAAACAAAAGATATTATATGCGTCCATAAGAAACTTCCATTCCTACTGTACTCTCTCTACTTGGAATGCTCTTTCCCTACACTCTGGCAATATCCCTTTCTTCCTTTAAGACCCTAGTGTCATCTCCTAACTAGAATTGTGTACTTCATCTGTAAGCTATTCTAAGGCTTACACTTTTCAACCTAGTAAGTGTTTGAATGAATCAATAAATTCAATCCCACCTAGTTCTCTAAATATTTCATATGTGTAAGTGTGGTATTATTCCCCAACTCACCACACACACACGTACAAACACACAATCAGTGCTGATCCATGTCCTGTGTGTGGTAATAGTCACTTTTAGATATAGATATAGATAGATATAGATATAGATATAGATATAGATATAGATATAGATATAGATATAGATGATATAGATATATGTTAAATTTTTTTATTGATTTCAGAGAGGAAGGAAGAGGGAGAGAGAGAAGAAACATCAATGATGAGAGAGAATCATTGATCGGCCGCCTCCTGCATGCACCCTACTGCGGATAGAGCCAGCAACCCAGGCATCTGCCCTGAATGGGAGTTAAACGGGTGACCTCTTGGTACATGGGCTGACACTCAACCAACTGAGCAACACTGGCCAGGGTGGGTTGTTTCCACTTTTAAGCTATTATGAATAATGCTATGAACATTTGTGCACAAGTTTTTATGTGGACATATGTTTTCATTAACCCTCAGTACATACAACTAAGAGTAGAATGCTGGGTCATATGGTAACTTTATATTTAATCTTTTGAGGAACTATAAGACTGTTTTTCAAAGTAGCTGCATCATTTTATATTCCTACCACCAGTGTATGCAATTGATTTTTAATGCTTCATCTTGTTTGAGAAAGATACCTTGCAATATGTTTTTATGTAAAAACAATACGGCAAGATAAAAAATAATTAAAAGTAGAAGAGAAAAGTGAAAGATAGGAAATTAGGAAACAAAAATAGCAATTAAAATACAAAATAAATTACTTTGTTACAGGTGGCTACAAATTGGGCTCTGGGCTCTCCAGCAGCCAATGTGAATGGGAAAAGGTAGTCTCTTTTATAGTATTTCTTAAAATTCATTATATAGAAACAGACCAGCTGCTTAGAGAACTATAATGATGATGATGATGATGATGTTACTGACTGGTAAGGAGACTAGAGATATATAGTTTTCCTGAGTTTTCATAGAAATAACGCCATGTAATGTGATGAATACTATTTCGCTGCAGTAAACATGGCCATGAATTTCAGAGGGCTGTTTTTTATAACACTCTTCAAGGCCAACTGATACCTTCTATCAAAGTACCATTGAGTAAAAAACAAAATTCTCCCTGGGTGGTCAATGCAAGAAGGCACAGAACTCTGATCTTTTTTAAAAATTATAAATTACCCAATAACACATCATTGCATAAGAGCTATTTTGTAAAAAAAAAAAAATTGATTTGAGAAAGAGAACGGGGAAGAGAGAAAGAGAGAAACTTTGATGTGTTGTCTCATGTATTTATGCATTCATCGGTTGATTCTTATATGTGCCCTGACTGGGGATTGAACCCCCAACCTTGGCATATTGGGACAAAGAGCTCTCTGATATTAATCCATACCTAAATTTATCAGCGACTTGGTAAATTTTTATAGTCAGGTCCCTTAATTCCTGACATGGTGAATGTAGTGCCCAAATGCTGGCACCCATCAAGATAAAAAAGGTGAGTGCCAAGCTACCAGGTGCTGTTCATTGTAAAGAATGAAAAGATTGCTGAAAAAGTTAGTCCATGAATCAAAAGCAACTCAAAGGAGGGAGCAATTTAATCCCACAGGCAGGGGCTGGAAGAGGACTGAAGCATCACACAAGTGGCATGGAAACAAGAGGGCAAATTTGCCTCTTAGTGATGACAATAACGGCTCCAACTAAAATTTCAGGCTGTAGTACGTGGTAGAGGTGGGAGGAGGATTACATTAAGAGGAAAGATAATGACCTAGAGCTTCAATCATCTTACTAGTATGGTGTCTGCCCTTTCCCTTACTGTGTGTTCCATTGGTAAAGACTGAAATTGACTAAATACTTCTCTGACTTATTGCTAGTTATATGAATATTATTGATGGCATGAAACCAAATTGAGGAAAATAAACTAAGCTAGTTTCTTATTAACAACCTAACTACTACTCAAAAGCCTGGAGAATATATGGTCAGATAATAAGTAGTTGTAAATGTCTTATGCAAATCAGGATTTTTACAGTTATTGGCTGCCTTGGTTCATGTTCCTGAGGACACAAACCACCACCATACCTCTTACCTGCCATCCCTCTGCCCAACTTCTGAGCAAAACAACAACAACAATAGACGTCCAAGGGCATTGAACCACAGGTCTGTGATTGCTTCTGTTGCTCTTTGGAGCGATGGTTCTTCCTGAGGAAGTGGCCACCCAAGGAAGCCTGCACCTCTGTGATTTTAGACAAAGAAATGAATCCTTCATCCCCCAGGGACATCAATCAGTGCCTTTTTCAAGTACTAAATTTTCTTAAGATAAAATATTTTTCTTTTTTAAGCAAGGGAATGGGTGAAGGCACCAACTACCAAAGAGAGCCCAAGGAGTCCCTACTGCTCCTCCATTAACATGAAGTAAGGAAACGCTCCATCTATTACATCAGAGCATCAGCAGAGACCCTAATCCTTGCTGAATAATAGGTCCTCTGATTAACCCTTGCAAAGCAAAGCACAGACACTTCCGGCAACAAATGTTCCCAGGGGCTTGAGGAAAAAGCGGGTGGGGTTGGAAAGCTCATACTCCCACGGTGAGTAAACTAACTCTATGTTTTGAAATGGTTAGCTTTCTGTTTTCATTTTCCCTGTTCTCTCTCTCCAGGGAACATAGCACTTCCCTGCTCTGGTACTGTGATGTGCCCTGAGCTTTAAGCCACTGTAACTCAGTGACACATGCATAGATAGGTGAGGTGAAATGTCTGTCACCAAATATACTCATGGCAGCAAATCAGTGACATGAAAGGCTCTTTGGGGACCATTTGCCCACCCACCACATTCTAGGATAAGCCGCTTTAGCTCTGAAGAGGAAGGAAGGAAGGAAGGAAGGAAGGAAGGAAGGAAGGAAGGAAGGAAGGAAGGAAGGAAGGAAGGAAGGAAGGAAGGAAAGAGTAGGAATCCATGTCTGGGAGGAAGGGAGAAGTGAAAGGAAGAGAGGGAGCAATGCTAGCTCAGATTTCTCTGGAGGGAGCAATGCTAGCTCAGATTTCTCTGGTCTGCTCTAATTCAACAGAAGATGTCTAGCATTTAAAAGGGAGTTTGATCCTCTCTGTGAGATCCTATTACTGGAGGTAGACGACTGTATACTATGTTGCCAAGGACAGGTAATGGGTTAGATGGGTCTAGTGCACATTAATAAATCACGTACATATTAGACTTCCCGCTCGTTATATCAGATAATGAGATGAATGATTGAATGTATGACACAGTGGTCAGTTATCATGTGGATGATATAAATTCTATTGTGCTGAGGACATTTATCTCTGTATTGATCTGGCTTTGCTAGCAAGGATCATAAATTACCAATCTTCCATCACCATATGATAAATACTGTAATAACAGAATGCCACCAACTCCCATTTCCCCAATAAATTTCCATATGTTCTCAGTTAGACAAATAAAATGCAGAGAATCTTTTTTAAGATTTTTATTTAAAATGTTGCTAAAAATTGTGTGTAGTATAAAGACCATGGAGAAAAGCCTGTCTATCCTAAACAAAAGTGATGTGCTAGAGGCAGCATGCACAAGCTCCCTGGGTATTATTGTTATATTTACAGTAATTTTGTGAATTGATTGATGTTACATAGGTAGCTTGAAATTGGCCAAGGTGGGATTATTTGCACCATGGAAATTAGTGAACAATACAAATCAGCCTCCCCATCTCTACCCAGCCAGCTGTTAAACATCACGGCTTGGGGACTAGAAATCTTGGGGAAAACTGACTGCTTGATAATTCAAAAGCACAGATGGGTAGAAATCTCTTTTTTACCACCTTTCCCTCTAATTCTGTATGTCTTATTTCCTGCCTTCTGTTGAATTGATAAAGTTTTCTACAAACCCTTTTTTCCTTCTCTTGGTTTAGAAACTAGACATGGTTTTTCTATCATTTTAGTAATTACCCTACATGTTTAACATGTTTGCTTAACTCTAAGTTTTCCAGTAGTCCTATCCTATTTTTGAGCACATTAACCTATATATGCCTTAACCACACATTGAACACTGCCCCTCCCCAAATTTTATGATTGCTTTGAGTTAGTTTTTACATATTTTATCCCAAGTCATTTTCCTTCTTATAGTCAGTTCTTTTACCACTTCAGACTGTTTCATGCAATTAATTTTATTTCTAATGAATTTATGCTTCATTTGTTGTTTCAGTGGGTTGTCTTTCTTTGCCATAAATTCCTTTATGTGTTTTGAGATGTAGTTGGCAGACTCACTGAGGAAGAGGATGATTTTGTTTTCCCTCTCCCTCTTACTTCCTTTGTGCCCACCCTCCTAGTCTAATAATTTCAGAGTAGTGCCTTCTTGACTTTCTGGGTCTTTAGCCCAGAGCCAGGTTTTAGAATGGTATTTTGTGCTCCTGTCCCAGGTTTTTATTAAGTATACTAGAGGCCCGGTGCACAAAAATTTGTGCACTTGGGGGAAGGGGGTGTTCCTCAGCCTGGCCTATGCCCTCTTGCAGTCTGGGACCCCTCGGAGGATGTCCACCTGCTGGCTTAGGCCCGCTCCCTGGGGGATCGGGCCCAAGCTGCCAGTCAGACATCCCTCTGGCAGCCCGGCAGCCTCGGGGGATGTCCACTTGCCAGCAGGGAGCAGGTCTAAGCTGCAGTCGGATATCCTTAGCGCTGCTGAGGAGGTGGGAGAGGCTCCCACCACCACCGCTGTAATGGCAGCTGGCAGCCTGGCTTATGGCTGAGCAGACTCCCCCTGTGTAGCCGCACTGACCACCAGGGGGCAGCTCCTGCATTGAGCGTCTGCCCCCTGTGTCAGTGTGTGACATAGTGGCCAGTCATTCCCAGTCGTCTGCTGTA